>NC_142070.1:24467500-24707500 GCF_059756535.1 Pantherophis guttatus | reverse complement strand
ACTGCGACCAGTCAGAGAGAAAGGAGGAGAACCACTGCAACACAGTGCCTCCCACCCCTAACTCTTCCAACCGGTGCAGCATGATACCATGGTCGATGGTATCAAAAGCCGCTGAGAGATCTAACAGGACCAGGACAGAGGAGCACCCCGTCCCGAGCCCTCCAGAGATCATCAACCAACGCGACCAATGCCGATTCCGTGCTGTACCCGGGCCTGAAGCCCGACTGGAACAGATCCAGATATGACATTTCATCCAGGTACTGGGGGAGCTGTTGTGCAACCACACTCTCAACAACCTTCGCCACAAAGCGAAGGTTGGAGACTCGACGATAGTTTACCAACATTGCCGGGTCCACGGAAGGCTTCTTGAGGAGAGGCCTGACCACCGCCTCTTTCAAGGCGGCGGGAAAGTCACCCTCACCCAAGGAAGCATTTATAATTCCGTGGAGCCAGCCTCGTGTCACTTCCCGGGAAGCCAGCACTAACCAGGAAGGACACGAGTCCAATAAACAAGTGGTCGCGTTCAGTCTGCCCAGAATCCTGTCCACGTCCTCAGGAGTCACAGGATCAAACTCATCCCAGATAACATTCTCAAGACCTGCCCCAGTCTCTCCCCCTGAGACTACCCAGTCGGCGTCCAAATCTTCCCGAATCTGAGTGATTTTGTCATACAGATACTGAACAAAATCCTCGTCTCTACCCTCCAAGGGGTCCTCCCGCGCTTCCTGGTGGAGCAGGGAGCGGGTCACCCTAAAGAGGGCGGCCAGGCGGTTATCTGATGATGCAATAAGAGCAGAAAAATAGCTACATTTCGCTGCTTTTATCGCCACTAGGTAATTCCTAATATGGGATCTTATTAGTGTCCGGTCAGATTCAGAAAGACTGGCCCTCCAACTACTCTCTAGGTGTCTTTTCCGGCGCTTCAACTCCCTCAGCTCCTCGGTAAACCAAGGAGCCAATTGAGATTGGCACTGGGTCAGAGGCCGCAAAGGCACGACCCGATCCAGAGCTCCAGCGGCCACCCTATCCCAGGCGGCCACTAGGTCTCCAGTCGAGGTGTGTGCCAGAGCCTCAGGAAATGGCCCAAGCTCCATCTGGAATCTGTCAGGTTCCATCAGGCGCCTGGGGCGGAACCATCTTACTGGCTCCGCCTCCCTGCGGTGGGGTGCAGCGGTTCAAAGGTCGAGACGAAGGAGAGAGTGATCTGACCATGACAATGTTAACAAGATTAACCTTTTTATATTAGCTAAAAGCCTTCTATAATAGCAAGGGGACTCACTAGGAACTTCACATATAAGATCTTATTTAGAGGATTCATTTTCATCCACAATTGTTTTTATTTCAAAAGTGGTAGATATAGTGGGTAGATATTTTGAGCCAAAAAGGTTTTGATGGTGATTACTTTCAGTCCTATTTTCCCCAAACAATGCAATAACCTCTGCCAAATACATTTGTTCCTAAAATGTCCAGAGACTCACAGAGAATTCCTATTAGACTGTATGAAGGTTTAGCAAAATGTATCTTTAAAATTGTTGATAGGGAAACTTCTGTTGATCAGTTTGGAATCACTGGGTTTCAAAAGCACGTAACATTATGATGGAAAAATGTATAAATTTGGATAGTGGTTCATTAGTAGCCTTAATATTGCAGCATCTTTTTCTAAATTTCCTTTTTTCCTTTGATCACAATGTTCTTCAGCTGAAGTGATTAGTTCTTTCAAGTAACTGTCATAGAATTTCTAAGTGTTCTGGAGCCTAATTAATGGAGATCCTTCAAAAATAGGCAGAGCTACAGATTAAAATGTTAGTCAAATGTAATACATTCTACATTTCTTCATTATTCAGTCTGTTGCAAAAGGAGTATACTATTGAACTTTCTCCCAACTGTAAGTATATTAATAGAAAGAAGTTGGTCTAAAACTATGAATTATTTTAGCTTTAACAGAAAGCAGAGATTACTGAACTATGAATGCCTACAGTCTGAAACTACAACAGTTTCTAAGCACCGAAGAAAACAATGTGGGCTGGCACACATACTTATCCATTTTTAATCAGCAACGAACAAAATCTTTTATGGCTTAGCTCTGTACAACACACCAACCTCCGAGGAACAAACCATGGTTTATTGAATTAATAAAATTTTCTGAATTTACCAACCACAGGATCCGATTTTAAAACAGCCTAGATTTTAAAAAATGCCTGCCTATATTGCAATTCAGAGCACTGGAAGAATAAAGCTCATTTCTTCATTATTTTCATGATCTATGGCAACTTAGCGTATGGCGTGAGGCTGTCCTTATTTCCCCCTTACCTCAACACAAGACGGTTTGAATTATTCTAAAATAGACTGCAAGCCACTAACTAGCAAGGCCAGGACTGAAGACTCTCTTAACAAACAGGATGTTTTCTGATCCGATTCTGTGGCAAAATGTATTCGAGACGCCCACTGTGTTTGAATGCCAGCAGATTAACTTTAAAAAAAAAAAAAAACGGAAAACTTTTAAGAAGGATGCTATTTTTCCTGAACACCCAAGTATTCCATCAGCGAAAAGAATCCAAAAGGTTTGCAAGAAGAGAGAGAACCCGCCAAGGGGGCGGTTTCCTCCTCTTTCCTCCGCGCCAGGAGGACTCGGGCTTCTCCTCCCGGGAGAAACGGTGGTTGCATCGGCCAAATCTTGAGGAGAAAAAAAAAAAAAAGGACGGGGACTGGACCGGGGCGGAGAAAGCGAAAAAGAAGGCTCATTTACCCCACATCGTCCCTCCCCAAGCCAACTCCAACTTTCGCCTCCTCTCGCCCAGCATCTCCCGAAGGGCGGCTTAAGTTACAGTGTTTCCTGAGGCAACGCCAGAGAAGTTAACGCCGCCTTGCCAGCTTCCCTCCCTTGCCCAACTCTCCGTCTTGCCTTGCCTGGCGGGAAGCGTGCAATCAAAAACTCTTTCCTTAAGGCCTGAAACCCGAAAGAGAAGGAGGAGAACGACAAAGTCCGCCGCCGCTGCTGCCGCCGAGGGCGAGTTTCTAGCCTCACCTGCAACCGGACCCTTCGGAAGGGAAGGCAGCCGCCCGGACTTCGCCCTCCCTCGGCCAAAGGAGGGCCCGGAAGCATCGGAATCCGAGACGGGGCTCGCCATCTCCCTCGGCAGCTTCGGAGCAACCGGTGAGCCGCAGAGAGCATCTCTCTCTCTCTCTCTCCCTTCCTCCAGAGGCGTCCCCTTCGTCTCAGCTAGGAGGGAAGAAGCATCGGGGCGAGCGCGACGCCCGCGCGCGCACCCGCTCGAGGAAGGCGGTTGCTCGCTCGGGCGCGAGACTCCGTCGCGAGGTCGGCTCTCCAGAAACGCCGCCGCCGAAGACAAGGGGGCGGGCTTTTAAAGGAAAGGGCGTGGCTTCCTCGCGTTCCACTCCGTACTCCCACCCCCTTCTCCCGCCCTTCGAAAGGCGCGCGCGGGGTGGAGCTGAGGGAAAAGTGGGGGCGGGGGGGCGGGAGAAGAGAAAGAGGGGCCGCCCCGTTTCGAAGCGGAGGTTCGAAGTTCTTCCTTGCTTCTCCCGCCTTGTTCCGAAGGCAGCCTTTTGTCTCTTGGCTTGCGGGAAAAGGGCTTGTTTAAACGGGGCTTGTTTGAAAAATCCCAAGAGACGTTGGTGACCAGACGGGTCTGCCTGCCTGATACAGCCCTTAGAAGTATTTATTTGTACTCATTTCATGTGCTCGGGTCCATGTTTATACTTAACACCTGTTACCTCATACATGTTTGACAAACTAAATAAAACAAAAAATAAAAAGTAACCCGAAAAGTATTTGTCGATTTGGCCGTAAGAAAGAGGAAAAGAAAAAAAAAATTAGAAGGAATTGCCTTGATCAGAGCCACAACCCGAAGTTAACGAAGTAGGCAACTTTTCAGCTCCTCAAAGCGGCAAAAGAGCTTATAGGTTTCCAGCCATCTCCCCATTCGGCTGCCCCAGGGCAGACTCTTGAGAATAACTGACTCAATCGTGAATAGTCAGATCAGGCGGCTGCCAACAGCTATAAATTCAGGGCGGCACAATATTAAAGAGGAAGCATGCAGCAGCCTGTATAGGTTGGCATATTAACGGGCAGGAAATTAAAAAAAAAATGGCACACCCATTATATTTCTAATCTTGCAACAGGAAATAAATACAAATATCTGGAGTTTAAAAGTGCTAGTTTATCGAGCCCTAAACTAGCTTTACATTACCAGGTCCTTCCAATCTGGGTTGCTGTTTCTCCACCTATTGTGCTCATCCGCACATCCTGCTTGTCCCAGCACCCAAGCCCACTTCTTCAGCATGTGAAGGCATGAAGATGGACTTCCATGCTACAGCTTTCCACTCTCTACCTTTCTTTGTCATGGCCATACCGCAGGGCTATACTTGACCTTTGTCCAGTAGTCTTCTGCAACACTGTAAGTATGTGTCAGTGTGACACGGGATTGGTAGCAATCCTCCAGGATGTTGCATACATGGATGGACCCCATGTACAGCAGACCCCACTGCTGTAAATTGCCTATGGCTTCACACTTGTTGGGGCGGGGTCAGCAGGAACTGCAATGCAGACCCACCATGAAATCATGGGCACCTTTATCATGGCATGGTTAGGATTCAAGCTCCCCTGTGGCTTCATTTGTGTGATTGTGTGGGTTGGGACTGTCATTCCAGTGTGTCAAGAAAAACAGCACACTTCTTCATTTATCCTTTGGTCTTGGGTGGGGTGGCACCTCAAACAAATCCAGTGCGTAATATGGGGGTTCTCTTGGGATTCATGACTGCTGCTTGAGTAGGCGGCAGTCATGGCCAGGAGGGCCTTTGCACAACTTTCCTGGATCAACAATACCTGCTCAGGCCTTATCACCTCGAGTCTACTGACTATTGCAACACGCCGTACATGGAGCTGCCCTTAAAAAGCATTTGGAAACTCCAATTCATTCAAAATGCAGTGGCCTGCATAGTTTTGTGGAGACCCAGGCATGCACATGTATCACCTCTCCTGTGGGAGCTATGTTGACTGCCGATTTGCTTTTGACTGCAATTCAAAGTCCTGGTTGTCACCTTTAAAGTCCTTCATGGCTTGGGACCAGTTATTTGAAAGACTGTCTCTTCCCAGTTACATCCACCCGACCAGGGGTGGGTCCTACTTACCTTTACTACTGGTTTGCAACGGGACTGTTCGCACACACTCGCATCGCTCATGTGCACACACTTCTGCACATGCACAGATTACCCATGATGTCGTGGGGGGTGGGCAGAGCCTCCCGCTGGTTTTACTACCAGTTCTATAGAATCGGACTGAACCGGGAGCAACCCACCACTGCACCCAACCCATTAAAGCAGGGAGGCAGGGAATGTTGCTGGTCCCGTATAGATGTACCTTAAAGAAGGGCCTTCTCCACGATAACTCCCTTTGGAACATCAACTCCAGAGAGATTAGAGTGATGCTCTTTGACAAGGCCCTGAAGACCTGATTGTGCATGGAGAACCGAGAGTAGGATAGAGCCCATCAAGTGGCTTATTGTGTGTTGTTGCTAGGGGGATGGGGATTACTGTTTTTTTTGTCTTTTATATTGGGTTCTTTATTGGTTGTAAGCCACTCAGTTGCTGAGAATGAGTTGGTCATACAAATCTTCTAAATAAACAAACAAATAAATCCTGCCATTTGGGGTTGGAGAAGCTGGGCCATGGTTCTCAGAACTATGATGTGGGTGATCACTCCTCAGGATGGGAAAACTGACAGAAGAGCTGCTTCCTCATTTTAGTCCACCAGCATTTTCAGCATGGGTGGCTGAAGAGGTTGGGGGAGAAAAAGTGGCAGAGAATGCCATTCCTCAAATTCCAGGGCATTAAATGCTATTAAAATGGCTGTGTGGGTTTCAGGAATTGGCACCAAAGCAGCCATGCCTCTCAAATTGCAGTACAGACAAAATGCCTACTCAGCAATGTTGCTGTTTAAAAGGAATCCTTAATAATCAGAGTGAAATAACGGTTGGCATGTTGAAGTTGGTCTGGAGGAATCTCCAGTTTAAATTCATATTCAGCCATGGAAGCTTCCAGTGACTTTGGCCTCTCCGGAGTCAAGAGAATCTTGATCTCCCCAGACAGATTTGGCACGCAGTTTGGGGATCTTTTTGGACTCGGGAGTTCCTGCTGGAAGAATAGGTGGCAAAGAAGTCTTTAAACAAATGCATCTTATGTGCCAACGACAGTTATCTGATGGGATCTTGGAAGTATGCCTTCTCGTTAAGAAGAAACCTCCCTCTTGATATTTGAGGGATCCTTACATAATCAGTCTCCTAGAAGGCTGTGAAGACTTGGTTATTCTGAAGATAAGGGTTGAACTGGGATGACGTTTGGTCTCATACGGGGAAGGGAGGAGAAAGGAGCCTTGGTGGTGCAGCGGACTAAAGTGCTGTTAAGTAGCACTTAGCTGCCAGCTGCCTGCAATTACTGAGAGTTCAAATCTCACCAGGCTCAAGGTTGACTCAGCTTTCCATCCTTCTGAGGTAGGTAAAATGAGGACCCGGATTCTGGGGACAATAAGCTGACTTTGTATAAAAAAGAACACCGCTTAGGTAACACCTACTAAGCAGGTATATACAAAAGTATGAAGGCTATTGCTTAACGCATTGTAAGCCGCCCTGAGTCTCCGGAGAAGGGCAGCATATAAATCAAACCAATAAAAAATTACAATAAATAAGGATACTTTTGTTTTTAGCCATATTTTTATGGACTGTTGTGAGATAGGCAGCCATATAAACCCTAACATTAAATAAATAAATGCTGGGAAAGTTAAATTGGAAAAAACAATTACAGGTACTCCTCGACTTATAACCATTTGTTTAGTGACCATTTGAAGTTACAATAGCACTGCAAAAAGTGATTTATGGCTGTTTTTTACACATACGATTGTTACAGAATCACAAAGTGATGACCAAAATTCAGATGGTTCGTAACCGGCATATATTTATGAAGGTTGCGGTGTCCCAGGATCCTGAGATCACTTTTTGTGATCTTCCGACAAGCAAAGTCAGTGGGGAAGCCAGATTGACTTAACAACCATGTTTATTAACTGTGGCAAGGTCATAAAATGGGGCAACACTCACTTTACAACTGTCTTGTTTAGCAATGAAAATTTGGGGCTGAACTGTGGTTGTAAATTGAGGACCTATCCTGTAGCTCTTCAGAGAGACCAGTTATATGTTCAGTTAAAAAGATGCTTTTGAGGTTCAATATTTCTCCCCAAATTATAGCAATAGGAGAACCTACACCCATGATGGCGAACCTATGGGACCTGTGCCACAGGTGGCATGCAGCACCCTCTCTGTGGGCATGCGAGCCGTCACCCCAGTTCACCTCCACCATACAAATGCATGCACCTCCTGCCAGCCAGCTGGTCGTCGGGTCTCTGCCACGCATGCATGGGGGGTGGGGTGTGTGCGGGGGGCAGTGCATGCGTGGGGGGGTCGGGTCTCTGCCATGCATGCGCAAGGGGCCATGTGTGCATGCACAGGGGGTGGAGTGCATGCATGGGGACCGGGCACGTATTTCATTTGGGGGGTTCAGGTGTGCACGTGCATTCACACGCACACGCTTTGGGCACTCGGTCCAGAAAAGGTTAGCCATCACTGACCTACACCAAGCTGAAATATTTTCCCCTGGCTTCCTCATTAGAACATACTATAAAGGTATAAATTGCTATATTAAGAAGCCTGTAATGTCAGATGGTTCTTGAGCTTTTGAGTTGGAAATTTGAGCAGGTAATCTCACAGAATGGAACTTGCCCATCCACAAAGTAGCTATTTGATGCAAACACTGTCCAGACTGTATCTAAGCATTTCTTCCAGCTCCATATCTATTTCATTCTATCTTTCCTGAGTAACTGGTCTACAGTTGCACATCATTTTGATTTATAAAGGAAGCTTTCAAAACCTATTGGAAATAAAAAATGATGCTGGAGGATAGAGATATACTTTAGAGCATGCCAGCTTCTCAAATGTAGAAAAGTAATGGGCGCCTTGCTCTCCAGGACGCTGGCAATTTAAGCATCAAGATTTAATAAACTAGCAATCTGTTTCCATAGTAACAGGTATTAAATGGGAACATTTCAACCTATGTGTGAAGAGGTTAAACTCATTCCCCTAAGCAGAGACCTTGATGCCTATCCACACTGATTTATATTGGCTATTATACAAAGATTATACTTTAAATCAGATAATATATGTAACTATTTGAATATTGAAAAATATTTAATCTTATCTATATGGAGGGCATCCTCCCATATCTATTGACCTGAGCCCCCAAATTCTTTATATCTTCCTAAAACCTCTAGAAATCATGCAAAGCATTAGCTTAGAACAGCAAATAATAGTTTTAGGCAGAACTACCATATTTTTTGCTCCATAAGATGCACCTGACCATAAGACGCACTCCCGTTTTTGGCCTCCATGTGCCCCATTTTCAGCCTCCGCGCATCCTGTTTTTGGCCTCTGCACACTCCATTTTTGGCCTCCGCTTGTCCAGTTTCCGGCGCACACAGAGGCCAAAAACATATGCGGAGGCCAAAAATGGCCAAAGAGTGGGAGCCGGCAGGTGGGCAGGGCTTCGGCAATATTCACTCCATAAGATGCACAGACATCTCCACCCACTTTTGGGAGACAAAAAAGTGCATCTTATGGAGCAAAAAATACTGTGTATATAGGTTAAACCAGTCAGGCTCCATAGAAATTTATTATATAAAATACATTAAATATTGACCTGGTTGCAATTTTCTTCTAAATTGTTCCTTGTTTGGCGCATTACTTTTGAACATTTCTAAGTTCAATAACATTTTCTCTAAATAAACAAAACAAAAACATTTTGTGTTTGGCCTGTGGGAACTGACACCTTGTATAATTCCTCTCTTCCAAATAATCTGCTTTGAATATACAAACTAACCTTAAGCAAGTCACTAACTCAGTTTCAACATACATTCTTTCCCAACTAATATACACAATCTGGGAATAGTTCTAAATATGTACATAAAGTGCTATAAATGCTGCTATTATGTGTGTAATACATTATTTTTGTACAATTCTATATCTGAAAATGATCAAAATAAAAGACCCATGCTTAATACAATTATAGATTCAGCAGGCACTACACATTCTTAAAACTATTTCATATCCACAAGTCCTAAACATTTTTTTTTAAAAGCATCCATTCTCTTTAAGTTACACTCAGAACATAGTACTAATGTAAGTAGTTTCTCACATTTCAGACTCTGACTTTAAACAAATCTGTGTGGGAAATGTCACATTTACATGCAGTTTCCCATTTGGGAATTAATTCTCTAGGATTCACCATCAACCAATCAGTGTAAAGCGATTGTCCACATACTGTTCCAAGGCATTTATATTCCAATATATGCTGAGTCCTACTTGAAACAAAATAGAAACTTGCCAATGGTTTGATAATATAAATTAAATCTCTACATTTTGGGGAATTTGGGGGGTGGGTGGGCTCAAACTATTTTTCCTGAGATTATTTTGAGTAGTATCACAGATGATATACAGGTAGTCCTCAATTTAGAACTTCATTTAGTGACTGTTCAGTTAGAATACACTGAAAAATGAGACTTCCGACTGTTTTTCAGTTACGACCTTTGTAGCATCCACATGATCATGTGATCAAAATTCAGATGCTTGGCAACTGTTTCATACTTATGACCGCTGCTGTGTCCCAAGATCATATGATCACCTTTTCCAACCTTCTGATAAGCAAAATCAATGGGAAAGCCAGATTCACTTAACAACCAGATTACTAATTTATTAACTGCAGTAATTCATTTAACCATGACAAGAAAGGTCATAAAATGGGGCAAAACACATTTAACAAATGTGTCAACAACAGAAATTTTGGACTCCATTGTGGTTGTAAGTCGAGGACTACCTGTACAATTTGGGAATAGCCTAAAACAAGGTACATTAACAGAATATCCAAAACAGCTACTGTGTTTCCCGCAAAATAAGACCAGGTCTTATATTAATTTTTGCTCCAAAAGATGCATTATGGCTTATTTTCTAGTTAGGTCTTATTTTGGGGGAAATACAGTACTAAACGCCTCCGTCTGCTGACAATCTTACCTGGGGTATATTTTTGGGGTAGGGCTTATATTACAAGCATCCTGAAAAATCATGCTAAGGCTTATTTTCCAGTTGGGTCTTATTTTTGGGGAAACAGGGTAACTACATAATGTACGAAGGACATCACCCCACCCCCAAATACATATTTTAAATATTCTATTAAACCAGTGTGGACCACAAGGGATAGTTTTACTGTATTTTCAGTCATTTTGATCAATTTGCATTCAAAGCTGCATCCACTGGATTCACTTGTCATAAATTATGTTTATCTACATGAAACATCTCAGATCAAAATGTAGATACATATAGTCTATAGTCTGCCTTCCGATATAACCAAACATACCCACAAAATTCCAAATATGCATATTAACTTCAAAAAGATTATAGAGATAGGTTGGTGTTATACTTTTGGCTAGAATTATTAACTGAACAACACATCTGATGAACAGAATGGCACATAGGGTTCCCCTCAGTATTATATATCTATGTTCTCAAACCACTAGAATATGCACTAGTTAGAACCGGACTAGGAAAACCAGAAGATAGATACCCATTTAATTATACAACACGTTGCTGACTTTGGATCAGACATTTTCGACTTAAAACATGCATACTTCACACTCTTGGAAAAAGACAACAATAAATAAGCGGCATTTAAGATTCTCTTTAATATGCAAGCTTAACCCTTCTACTTGTCTCAATACAGAGAGTAAAGTCAGTAGCTCAGTTCAGCCTGAATATCTATACTTGTATCTCCATTTTGAGACCTGCAAAAGCATCACACATGGCTTGTTAAGGATACATACTTTTCAAACACAAAAAACAAGAGATTGTACCATTAGCATACAGTTATTACTAGAAACTCCTTTACTTCTAAATAAGCACATGTAATGTGATAATGAGAGCCCTCCATTTTGCCAGCTATACATCAGTAAAACCAATACATTTGGATTTAAATAAAATTTTCTACCTTCTTTCAATGAGCGTAAAATAGCTTGAGCTTAATTAACTTCAGCTAAGAATTCTTTCAAATACTGCTTATGTAATTTCTCTAAATACACAAAATCTATTCAGTTAACAAGCTAAAAAGCCCCTGCTTTCCTGCTTTATGAGAATGTATTTACTGCATGCCACTACAAAGCATAAATTCACCACCTCAATCATAATGATTCAGAGGCAATAGAACTGATCACTCTTATGGTAGCTAGCAGGATCAACTACCTTCCTGGCTCACTTATACATTGATTCACATTTACAATTTTAGCAGAAAATACCGTGCTAGCATGAAGATTATACATATGAAATGATCTGAACAGTCAACATGCTTATTATCAATACTAAATTCAAATCAAGCAAAAGAATCCATCAAGTACAGAATCTTTTAGAAAAGGGTTTATTAACTTTCAAAATTGTGTTTAAGGCAGTGGCTATGTGAACATACACACATGAAACTAGCTCATAACTAACCGATTAACTATAAATCAACCATACAGGTTGGGTTTGCACAGTCTACTGGGCAACCAGATTTTAGTCCAGGGCATGCTTCAAAATAGAAACCAATGAGCTGATATTCACTCACCATTCTCCACTTTCATCCTATCCACCTGTGAAGTATTTTATTCAAATATTTGATTTAGCACAGCGGTCCCCAACCTTTCCAACTTGGCGACCCAGCCCGGGGCAGAGGGGGGGTACGAGTGGCAGCGCGCGCACGTGCGCGCACACACACACACACACAGCTACATGTGTGCAAGCAGTGGCCATGCACGCCCTCCACTTGTGCAAATGGAGCTTTGGGCAGGAGCAGAGAATGTTTGCACTCATGCACGAAGCTCCACTCGCGCAAGTGGAGGGCGCTTGTGAAGTACCATTCACGTGAGTGGAGGGTATTTGCATGCAAACTCCACTCACGCAAATGCAGCTTCACACACACAACCACTCGCGCAATGAATCTTCATGTGCACATGTGTGCCTATCTGTCCCACTGCCGGGTTTTGAACAGGCCGCAACCCAGTAGTGGGCCATGACCCAGCGGTTGGGGACCCCTAGTTTAGCAGTTATAGAGAAAGTTAAAAACACTGACTTGAGATACTTACCAAAACTACCACAAACTTTTCATCTTTTCTGCATAACTCCCAAAGAACCAGTAAAAGTGGTAAAAGAAATTGCATAAGCAGAATTGAGGCAACAAGTCTATAGAATTAAATGAGGAGCTACTACCACTGAATTCAATGGAGCAATTTTTTTTTCCTGAGTAGAATATGATATAAGATATAGGACTGCACCATAAATAAAACTAAAACATTCTATCAATTTTCTCTTTTTTAATTTTAATCACAAGGCATTGAATGACCTTTATTTGCAAAAACTCTTACAATTTATGATGCTGAATTTCAGCTAGTAACTGTATGTAGCACTTACCTGAACTCACCCATCTTTATGTTTTGGTTATAGTGAACTATGAGGAAGGATTACAAGTGCTAAATATTTTCCATCTAAGAGGCAGCAAATATCTTACCCAAAGCAAAATACTGCTCAAGTGTACTTTTCATGACAATTTTTATATATAAAATATAGAAGAATAAAACTTTAAGTATTGTTTTACAGATTCATCTACCATACATCATGGCTTTGGATGTTTCTGAATATTCAGTACTAAGCTCCACAAGATTTTTTTTCAAAAAATAATTGTTAAAATCACACTTAATGCATCTGACACATTTATGGTTCCATATAACATACATTTTCAGTCAATATATTTACCAAAATATTTGAGGCATTATATCTCTTTAAAACATGAATTATTTAAGTTTAAAGTATTAAGTGTATGCTTCTAATTCTGATGCAACATACTTTGATAGATACCTAACATATGCCACAAATAAAAGAAGCAGTTGTTGTTTTTTTTTTCTGAGAAATCCTTTGG
The DNA here is from genome assembly GCF_059756535.1 of Pantherophis guttatus. Lineage (NCBI taxonomy): Eukaryota > Metazoa > Chordata > Lepidosauria > Squamata > Colubridae > Pantherophis > Pantherophis guttatus. The sequence goes on along the minus strand of NC_142070.1, from coordinate 24,694,450 downwards.
CATGCTTTAGTAAAAGTTACTGAAAATGTAGTGTCCGGACTGAGTATTCATAAAACGAAAATTGAAAAATAATTGAACAACTTTGTTGCATAAGCACATTGTTACAAGTAGAAACATATTGGGACATAGATATTTCTCAGAATATATTAGTGCTTGTTATTTGTTTTTTTAAAAAAGAAATCATTTTAAAAATAAAATTTCATTCTATAGCTCTACTTCTTTTTAAGAAATAAAATGCAAATGTGTAATCAATAGCCCTATTTAGACTTTATGTGCACGAAAGTTTTAACGTAAAAAAAAAGAAAAATGCGGACAAATATTTGGATCACCTGCTGGAGAAACATCCATTTTTAAGTTCAATTGGGTTTTTCGTTAACATCCTATGGTGATGGGATGAGAAAACGAAGAATCCAGGACCCTAAAATGTTGCAAAAATACCTAAAGTAATCTAAGGCTAAAAGACACTAGCTGCCACTAGTTAGTGTCACAAGCCAATATATCTCTAATCAAAATCCCAACCTGAATTCAATATTCCCACTAGCCTCTTTTCAGGAGGCCTATAAAGTAATAAACATTCTTTAATACAGCAAGACAAATTTGGTATTGGTGTTTAAAATGCAGTAATCACATAGAGATAAAAACACATGATCAAGCAAATACTTTTAATTAGCTGATCATAAATAAATCCACATAAAAGGACCAATTAAATGAGTTACAAAGTTGCATTTTCCTATGTGGATTTGGATCTGTTTTAATATGCGCTAGCCAACTTATTGTTTAACCGAGATAAGTGGTTTGTAACTGACCTACCAGCACCACAGCCATCAAGCAATTCATACTCCTTAAAAAACATTTTTTTTTTACAAATGTTAACACTTCTGTACATTATACATATTTCTACAATTTTGTAAGTTGTATTAAAATTGTATATATTCTTCACAGAGAAAATGGTTAAGCTTTCAAAAGTGAATTATCTCTTTTACAAATTGATATAAACAACATGGAGCTCTGCCTTTTGGCATCTCTGCTGGAGATCATCTGGAAAGGCTGTTAAATGTTGAGATGCTGAGAAAGAGACTCTCCGGTTTTAAATTTCATTAATAAATACTATTCCACACTGCCACATATGACCACCAGCTTGAAATAAGAAGAAATGCCATAGTGTTGCACTACTGGAAATGCATATAAAACCAACTGAAAACATACTACTACTATTGTGTCATGTCCATCGTTTTTATAACAAAGCAGAATTGTAAAATTCATCTGGCAATGTGTATTTTGTCCTTTCACAACTGAAAGTCTTTGTATATGGATACTAAGGAATCTATGCTTGGTTTTAATCACTTCCAGTGTGCTTCGCTGACAGGTGACATTTGGATAAAAAGTCCATACAGGGATTTATTCCCCCTTCTGTTTGTTTCCTCTCACTTACAAATTTGTTGTTGAATGTGAAGCAAAAATTCATAGTAAGAAAATGCAGCCTCTGTCTTGTCTTCAATTAATTGCTGAAGAAAGTCTGTCTTCGCTGGGCTTTCATCCCTGAAACATGGAGGAAAAAATAAAAATTATCTACAGGAGTCGATAATTGATAAGAAAAAAGCTAGGTAAATATTCTGAAACATCCCAGTGTCATTTCAATCATGCCCACCAACCCCTCTCAATTCCTACTTACTGTTCTCAAGCCCTCATAACAGATGCCTTTCAAATGTACCAACTCAGGAAATATTTGGCCAATAACTAATTTATAAACCTGCCAAGTAATTACACATTTAAACAGGGATAGCATTTCTGAACACATTCTTTTAAAAACCTGTTCAAAGGACAATTTGCCAGAAACCTCCTATTTCATATAAGTGATGTTGCCTTTTGGATACTATATATGAATACTTACTTAATTACTTGAAGTACTGGGTTTAAAGATTTATTATCCTTCAGCCAAGTTATAAAGGACCTGGTTCGCTCTGAAGAAATATTATCTAATTCTGGAAGCTGTGTCTAGAAAAATGCAATGTGGTAAAATTAAACACTTATAATATGCTGTTGTATTAGATATTCAAAACAGCATCTGTGATATTTTTATTACACTTTCAGAATGTTGTGATAAAATATAATTTATATTTATTATTTTCATCTTATGTAAATGTTGCCGTTCTATAAACAAAGTTCTGAAAGAACTGTCTGCATCATAAATAAGAAAATAAATTATAAAGATAGGAATCAAAATCAGGCAAGCTCTAATATGGACTGAGAACTACTTCATTTCCAGGCCTGTATGACTCATCTATAGCCTCATCTTTGGAAGTATTAGCTGGATTTAAAATAGGTTCTTACCAGTTTTTGAGGTACTGACAAATAATTTGGATATCCAAGCACATCTTTAATGAAGTTATTATCACAACTTCTTCCAAGCCAAATGTAGAGGATCTAGAACGTGTTAGAAACAAAGTAATTAAAATATACATTTTTCTTTGATAACATATGAAGTCATCAAGATTTTATTGGGATAAAATAATGCTTAAAACTGATTTAAAGACACAATACAATGAGGAGATGAGCACAGGAAACTACTGTATCAAAGAGATGAAAAATAAAGTTTTAAATAGGCAACTCACCAAGCCACAATCCATAAGATAAGCTCCTTCTCTTGTCAACTTCTCAGCAGACAATCGCTGAAGAGGGGGCTGGGGTACAACTCTGTCATTGACATGTATTGCACCCTAAAATAGGATAATACAATTAAACTCACAATATAATTCAGTCCCATTGTAATAATTTAGTACTGGGGCAATGAGTGCTCATCCAAAGGCCCCCCACCCACCCAAAAAGCATAAAATTTTACTTTTTAACACATGCTGAACTTTTGTATAGTTGATTTTTTTTTTTTTTGGCACCGCTGAACCTGAGAATGCATTTTAGCGTTGTTTGCTACTGGTAGTTGTAAATGCAACAACTGTGAAAGAACAGCCAGCAGAGCTAGGAGAGGGAGTGGATTTAAATGTGTCATCATCTTAGAGTCCTTATATTGCCACAAACAATCCTAGTCCAGCCTTTCCCCCCTCCTCCCTAAATTCCTTCAACTCTTATCTAGCATCAATTTAGTGCTGGCCATTAGTTGACTGGATTCTTGTGTATAGGTTTGAATAAATCTTCTGTGCTGCAACTTAACATGTAGTCCTGATCCTTTGCATCTGACAACAACTGCAGTGGTGGGTTTTTTTTTTTTTTTTGGTTAATCTTTGCCATTATATTATAGTGTTGTACTTATTGCTGCAAGGCATTTTCATTTCTGATGCAGTTTAAAAAAAGGAAACAGTAAAATTTATGTTTGCTTGCCTGCCTGATTTATTTTCAAGCATAAATATATTGTTAAATTCTAAATGAGAGAAAATACCTAATGAGATAAGCTCTTTCTTTCTGGTCATGATTGATAAATCCTTGGGATTTATTTAAATAATTAAAAAAGATACTTTACTGAATAAAGATCCCCAAAATCTTTTTTGTTAATTTATTTTTACAGTGAAGATGATGAGAGATCTGTGTTTCCACTGTTTTCTATAGGATTTTAACAGTTAATACGGAGGCCAATTTCCCACAGGATGAAAGGCTAGTAGCAACAAATGCTTACCTATTTTTGGAGCCCTCAAATAAACAAAACAAAACAAAATGAGGAACAAGGAACTTGTTTTGAGTTTCTATTTTTTCCTATGACTAAAATATTGGAAATGTTCTACATATTTTCTTCAAATACAGACTCAACTCAAATAATTTCAAGCTTGTTGTACTGTAATACAGATAACTCAAAATTGTGTGGTTGTTTTATTCTGAGCAGAAAGTTTATGTATGTATGTATGTATGTGTATACATACATAAACTTTCTGCTCAGAATTGGTTTTGACTATAATCCTAATTTTAAAAATCTAGGTTGGGCACTAGAAACAACTTTTAAGTTTGAAACCAATGCTTTGAATTGTGCTACAAAATACATTAAGAGTCAATGCAAGTCTTTCAAGACTAGGTGAAAAATTAGCTAGTTTATTAGTGAAAAAGTGGAACACAAGATGTGTATGCAACTGTCCAAGATGCTACTAAAATAAAGATAGCAGTGGCCAGACCACCTCTATTTAGCTGAGATAACAATTATACACTATATATACCTGTATATATACACACATACACAAATATACCTCATCAGTAAGCTTGTCTATCCTATATAAACTGGGGTAGATTATCTTCATCAAATGAACCAGAGGCTGACTTTTTATTTGGCACATAGCATATATGCGATCATCCAGACGTGTACTTGTGCCCGTTCTAAAAGCTTTCTGTAAAAAAATGAGAAGAAAAAGAAAAATATTGTGTTTTTATTGTAGGTTGGCTAAGAACATCTAAATAACAATTGCCTGGCAGAATATTTTCCCAATTAAGTGGCAGATATATATCACAAAAAATTAAACGTCTCTTAGCTGCTACTATAAAACACTGCAAACACTGATTACAAGTACAGTTTTGATGAATAGCAATAGCATTTTTATATATCTCTAGAGATTATGAAAGCTAAGCAAATTGATGCATGTTATTCGTTCTATGTTACAATAAAACCCGCCAAAATTACAAAGATACAGTATTCAACCTATTCATCTGTATAAGTCATCACATTTCTGTAATCAAAACAGATTTTAACATTTACTTCTTTTGAATTGCTATTTATCAGAGGTTATACCTGTTTAAAAAGAGCCAAAACATACAGAGGGAACAGCCTCAGAGAATATGGAGCAATCAAAGAAGATTGTTGGAGGTTTGATGCTGTTGACATGTATGCAGACAGCGAATCTACGACCGCATTGGCTAAAGCATCTCTAGCATCTGACAAACTTGATGAAACAGATCGATCCACAGCTGTGGAAAATGAAATAGTAGCAAATAATTGTGAAGGAACCATATTTAAAGAGAGAATGAAAGTTTACCAGTACAATGATTAATATTCTGCTAGCACATTTTCATTTTTCTAGATAGCTTTGAAGATATTAAACATTCAGCTGATCTGGAATACAATGAACAAGACTAAATTATATTGAGTTAAAGGAAACACACCTCATATCTCATAATTATCTAAAACCCTTTTAGAGAGAACAGAAAGGGAATCTACAATTGATAAATGTAATTTATTTTTTATCTTACTTAGCAGCTGTAAAATAAAATTTGAAGTTATAAGGTCTATATCAACTGAGTATGTTGCCATTAATAATCAGTATGTTGTACTCATTGGTTCTGCTCTCTGCATGCATTTACAGTAACAGTGTTATTTACCACACACATCCAAGGTGATAAGCAATTAAAAAAGAGTTACTAACAGTTATTCTCTAATTGCAAACTAAATATTAATAGTTCTTTTATAGCAGTGGCGTTTATTTATTTATTACATCTATAGCTGCCCACATCAACAAATGTCCATCCCCAGGAATCCCTCTGGAATACCTGGGTGTGGAAGAAGTTGTACCCACGACTAAGGAATGAAATGAGTTCTATAACTATGCCGGATGCTTACGGCATTTATAGCAAATGTCTATGGAGATTCTCAGTCATCCAGGTCATGGTTGTCCCAAAGGTGTTTTTTCAAGAGGCAACTGAACTTTCTGGTTTTTCCTTGAAGATGTTTCGCTTCTCATCCAAGAAGCGTCTTCAGCTCTGCATCGCTAAATCTCTATGGAGATTCTTGGTCATCCAGGTCATGGTTGTCCCAAAGGTACAACCTTTTTCAAAAGGCAACTGGACTTTCAGGTTTTTCTTTGAAGACGTTTTGCTTCTCATTCTTGGTTGAGAAGTGAAACGTCTTTAAAGAAAAACCAGAAAGTCCAGTTGCCTCTTGAAAAAGCACCTTTGGGGCACTTATAGTATTTTTTAATATCAGCTTTTTCCACACCCAGTTCCAAAATTTCTCTATGATATACAGTATGTAGTGATTATAACACTACAGTCCCTGTAATCCCATGGCAGGGCAGAAGAAGGATGCCTTCCCACTGCCTACCCGTTTCAATGTATGTATTTTTAACTGCAAAAAAATGTGATATTTGAACATTTATTTTCAACTTACCCATATTAGCTAGGAGGCATATAACTGCTTGTACATCTGCTCCAGCATAAACATCCATCAAGGACGTCACTACAGGCAAACAAAGTGTATGCACCCTAATTCTCCGTTCACCTGTATTAGGATCCAACCACAAAGTGATAAATATGCAGTGTTTATTTTTGATCCAATTTTTTAAATATACATTTACTAGTCACATAAGGGCAATATGCCAGCTACTTCAAATCAAAGGGAACACTTTTTCTAAGCCATCAGCCTTTATTTTTGTCTTTTTTTATAGAAAAGGTATTAGAAACAATTTTATGCTTCTCTAAAATTACCTTTGCTGGAAGTATACAAAAGTGCTGTTTGAAAACAAACTAGAGATGTATCTGTGAGATTTTCTTCAATGGACATCTGCACTGCAAATCCAGCATCAGGATTTACGTTTGCAAGTGACAACAAATCAGTAGACCGCACAAAAAAGTTACCATGAAAAGTATGAATGGAAAGCCCTAGAAGAAAAAAAAGCAAAGTTAACATTCCAATAACAAAGACTGACGATAAATACACCTAATAGCCTTGGCACATTAACTGAGTTTAATGGTGCTTTCTCTCTCTAGAAAATATACTGCAGACTACAACAGCCAATTTGAAGACAGAATATTTACTGGTGATAGGAAACATTTGAATCACTTAACACATTTGTTTCCTTTGGCCCTCCCTCCCACCCACCCACCCATCACAGGCATGAGAAAAAAGGATTTACAAGAAATTGCAGAGACTGTGAACAGTAGTGGGGAAAATGGTGCAAAACAGTAAGTATGGGCTTCACTCACACCCCAAAAAAAATCTCCCTGTAAATTTTGTAAACTTTTGCCTTGATTCCAAACAACTAACAATGAAGAAACATGTTACTTGAAAAAGTAGCTAAAATAGTGCATGTATTATTTTAAGTCTGAAAAAAAAATACTATCTCAAATACAGTTCAATTAGTAGAAAAATCATAATCAAGATAAGGGTGCACCAATCTTCATAAATCTTCTTTTGCAGAAGTGATAGAATAACCCTAAACTCTTACAAAAGCACTCGGTTCCAGGTTAGGAAATTAATTTATCTGAGTAACTATGAATCATTTTTTTTAATACACACTCTGAATGATATTGGCATATCCAAACTACCCATATTTTCCCAAAAATAAAACCGGGTCTTACATTAATTTTTGCTCCAAAAACCGCATTAGGGCTTATTTTCCAGTTAGGTCTTATTTGGGGGAAAATATGGTACTAAATGCATCCATCTGGCTGATAATCTTAACTGAGGCTTATTTTTTGGGGGGTGGGGTAGGGCTTATATTACAAGCATCCTGAAAAATCATGCTAAGCCTTATTTTCTGGTTGGGTCTTAATTTTTGGGAAAACATTGTAAATTTATTTCAAAATCTAGATGATACCTTTTGTACATCTTATTCTCATTACAGCTTCAAATCCAATCTTTCGTGTAAAGTATCTTTTAAGATCTTTTTGCAGTTTTTCTGTTTGAACAGGGTTGTGGATGTGATGGAAAGATGGGTAGTAATAGACACATCCAGCAGAATATTTGGACATGCAAGCTTTAGGGGAGGATGAAAAAATGGTTAATATCCAGTCAATACAGGCAGCACATATTCTATTTTTAAAACAAATATTTATCATCTGGAAAACAGAAAATAATATTTTTTTAATGTTTATAGGAAGCACTCTAGCATCTGATACTACTCTTAACAATACAAGCTTTTACCTGAAGAAAACCAGGTGAAGACTTTTGATACAACATATGAAACCACAGTTAAGAACTATTGCAAGGAGCAAACTGCATAAAGATGATATCAATGGTTCCCATTTTAATTTTTATACTATCTCTTAGACATTTCATAATGTATTTTCCCTTTGTACTTAAAAAAAACTGAAATATTAACATACACATTAGATATCAGCTGTGTGCAGTCTTTGGATCTAAGTCAGTGTTTCTCAACCTTGGAAGCTTGAAGATGGGTGGACTTCAACTCCCAGAATCCCCCAGCCAGCAGTGCTGGCTGGGGGATTCTGGGAGTTGAAGTCCACCCATCTTCAAGCTTCCAAGGTTGAGAAACACTGATCTAAGTGAAGAAGCTATTCTAGAACTGGAATGGGCTGGTTTTACCTACTGCAGGTCCTGAAAGAACTCCAGTCCCAAGGAAATCTTTTAAGACACCACTGCCAGGTACAGCAGGCATGCTCAGTCCAGATCCAAAGTAACCCTTTAATCAATACCTGCTTAACCTGATTGTTGTATCAACATAAAGGAACAATTGTAAAGTACAGTAAGCTTCATTTACTATACGTTAGGTGTTTTTCTTCATTCCAATTATTTATGATACTCATACTCTGCTTTTTTCCCCTAGGAATTCAAAATAGTTTACAGTAGGGCTTTCTTTATACACTTCACAACAAGTTTGCAGAATTATTATGAGACGTATCAGGCATGTGACACAATCTATCGACACAATAATCATATAGAAAAAAATAAAAATTTAAAAATGAGACCGCATCCCTTTACAATATTTCAAATTTTTGTGTGAAGTATTAAGCACTTTCTTTCAATGCATACATCTGAGCAAACATGTTTTGGAACTTTATACTTCTTTTTTGACAAAGTAACATGGAGGATTCCTCAAAGCGTTAAACTGTGAAGTAACTGCAAGTTAATCATCCTTACCGAGAGAAGCCAAATCAGAATACTGTGAACTTAAGAGGAACAAATCCACAGCTGTCTGCTGTCCTGAACAATCAAGTGCCAACTTTTTATAAAAATCTGTTGCAGGTCCAAGATGTTGAACAACCTAATACAACAACAAAAAGTAAGATTATTGATGCAATAGAACAAAATTGGGTTTGTCTGAGTCAGGGATATCAAATGTGAGGTCCACGGGCTGGATGCATCACGTGCTGGCCATGCCCAACCCCCTTTTAGCAAAGGGGAAAAAAGTCGTGACACATCACGTGACATCATGATGACGCTAGTTTGACATCCCTGGTCTAAGCTGTCTGCAAATTAAATATATGGTTAACATCTGATTGTTATGACTATATTTCAGCATGTAACAGCTGAAGCTATATATAAATCTACAGAAATGTAACATTATATATAAATAAAATATAACATTATATTTCCTGATTTTAAAAAATATTACTTTGATCTTCTAATAACTAGAACTTATTATCGAGACAAATCTTTCACCGAGTGAATTCCTTTGTGCTTAGGTCTAGCAAAGCAACAATGGAAATTCTTACTAAGGGCTTATTCTTTCCCTGTATTTATCCCAGGTATTAAATACGTTACTCATATTACATGATAGTTACTTTAAAAATAAGCTGAAAATTAATAGTTTAGATATTCAACCTACAACAACAATTTAAGAAGTGAAGATATATAAACATAAATTATTGTTTTGCTCTCTGATTTGTATTTCTCAAGTTCACTGCCGCCTATCTCAAACAAAGTGACTATGAGAAACATATAATAAAACCTATAATTAAAATATTCTACAAAGCCAATTAAAAATAAACAAGGCCACAAGAAGGGAGAGTCTGCATATGTTACTATGTAACATCTTCCTCTATGACTTTTTTTGATCTGTTCAAATTATGTGATTAAATAAATTATGTTAGCAGTTTACACTGGGCAGTATTCCACTAAAATAAGAAGGCAAGGACCACGATTATAGTGTTTCATCAAGCATCACATACAGTTTGAACACTCAACATTTGGTTCGTTAGAATGAATATGGAGATTCTCCATCAGCATGCCAGCTAATATTTCTACCAAACACTTCCAGCCAATCTAATTCATTCTTTATCTGAAACAAATACCTTGGTGCTTGATCTTTGATTAGGATCTTCCCGGGAGTGTAGGTATCCTGTGCCCACAGAAGGTAACTGTGTCTGAAACACAGATACCCGCCCACCAGTTGGAGACATCAGTTTAAAGGCAGCTTGAAGAGCTGGGCCTAATGCACTGTGTGTTTCTCTTGTGTAGGTAAACATATTTGGTAGCGCATTCAGTAAGTCTTTAATTAGCTGGGAAACAAAATGAGCAAGAACACTGAAATCTCAACAATACTTTTATAGCATATTATTCAATACAAGTCTAGATTTCTAAAAATATCCATATTCAGCCATGATCTATGAATCTGATTTTTCTAAATGAAATCCAAGGTTCCCAAGAGCAGAACACACACTCACATGCACACAGCCGTGTGGTGCCCCCTCCAGGGTACACTGACCTATCTGTATAAATTTCATCTGTGCTACACCAGTTACTCTTCCTTTTTCTCTTGCAATGACATTATTTTAAATCAAGTTCTGAATATCACAAACATCTTGTTTATTTGATCAAATCTCTTCTGATTCTCTAAACTATATAGAATTGTGGAAAACAAAGGAAAAATGTATATTCTAAGATGAAGATGAAAACATGGTTGGAAAGATGCAGGTCCTTTTATCTTAATATAAACACTAATATGCTAAATTAATTTAATCAAAAGCAAAGAAGCTACCATGAATATTTTCAGTTTAATATTTATTGTTGTAAATGCTATTGTATTTCTCTTACCTCTTTACTTTCATGCAGGTTGACAAGTAAACTATCAGGCATAGGCAGGAAAACATCTATGGAGAAGACATGTTTCACTTTTGATTTCTTACATTAAAGTAATATAATTTTAAAAGTATAGTAACATAGCAAAAATGGTCAGATACAAATGCAATGCACTTCTACAACTGAATTACATTTTTCTATGTGCAAATGAGAACAAATATGTTATACCTAAACTATCCTAGTCTGTCCTGACTGGTTTTTAAATTAACTTGCAAACATGAATTGGGAAAAGAAAACATTATTCAATTCCAGTATGATCAAACTAGTATAACTGAAGTAACATTTTCCCACAATAGTTGTAATATTCTGTAACATCATAAAGTGAGCTAACTCATACTGAATTCTGTGTCACTTTTATTTTTCCAACTGTTCAGATAATCTTACCATCAATTTCTGAAACAATGAGCATCTGAGGCTGTGATAATCCTTCCTGCAAATTGTAGAACTGAACAGTGCTATCAAATGTTATGAAGCCAATTTTTGTCCGTGTATCTCCAGGCAACCTTTAGTATTAAAATAAAACAAAAGCAAATAGGTTCCTGCAGTACAGAGGTATATTCTAGAGGTTTTAGTGCTAGTAAATGATCATTAATTTATCTTAGAAAATAATATTCTCCTAATGAACGCTATCTAGCACATTATTAATTATTTTCTGTCATGGGCCCAGAAGATATGAATGAAACCTGAACATAGTTGGTTCACATATTCTCCCCCCACCCTCCCTCCACTTCTACTTGTTTAGTAATTAGAAAACTAGCTATGTAAAATTGCAGCTAACTATGGTGAGGTGAAATATGGAAAAAGAAAAGGAGAAGTTTAAGCTCTCAATGCCTAGTTTTTCATTAAACGTTGGACTGAGCATGCTGCTAAAAAAAGGGGCTGTTTCCTATAGCACAGTCTTACCAAGGAGTTCAGTTCCACAACTACTTAGAAGTCACATTATCATTAGCAATAGCAATAGCACTTAGACTTTTATACTGCTTCTTAGTGGTTTACAGCTTTCTCTAAGTGATTTACAGAGTCAGCATATTGCCCCCAACAATCTGGGTCCTCATTTTACTGACCTCGGTTGGATGGAAGGCTGAGTCAACCTTGAGCTGGTCAGGATCGAACTCCTGGCAGTGACCAGTGAGTTAGCCTGCAATACTGCATTCTAACCATTGCACCACCATGACTTTATAGACACTTCAGTGTCGTTAGACACTTCATTTGAAGTGGAAAAAAACCCACAAGTTCCATCCAATCTTCCTTATGCTTTAAAAAGTAAGTACTGTTGTGTCCAATAAATACAGAAAGTTCTTACTTGTCTAAGTTTTCCAGCAAAGACTGACACACAACTTCTAAGTATCCAGCTTCTATTGCATTATGGGACACATCAAACACAAATAAATATACTGCAGGTTGAGGAGGACGAAGCTGTAAGATAAGATTGATTTTTACTAATGTGCTTATTAGATCTGTTATAGCCTATATATAGCTATATATAGGTTTGCATTTCTGTAGCCCCCTATTTTTACATCTATGTGGACCTATAAAATAATTACCTTTTAAAACTATAAACTTACCATGTAGTCTGAAGAAGCAATGAACTCCACGGTAGAATTTTGGACCTCTGGACGCTTATGAGGCTCTCCATAAGATCTTGTTAGAGGATTGTACATAAATTCTTCAGGAACTAAATTATAAAATAAATGTATTGCATTTAAGTCATTTAAATAATAAAAAATGAAGAAATCAGCATAATAAAACCAAATAGAAAAATCAGCACATATAATTATTTAAATTAGAAATACAACAGCGTGCAACTCTAAAAACATAGATGTTACGATACCTGGAAAAAGATTGTTTGATACTGAACTGAGAAAGTTGGAACTCCGGAGGCATTGGGTATATTGCAGAAGGATTAATACTTACCATCATTAACTCTGTAGCATAGATTACATTTCCATCTCCTTTGGTCAATAAAAGACACAAAAGGATTGATGTAGGTTCTGCATGATCTACACCTCACAATGGTGCTTGATGTTATCACAGGCAATTGCTAAAAAAGCAACAAAATTCTAGAATTAATTTGAGAGAAACTGTTTTCATAAGTCTTTTATCCTAAATTGCCAGCAACAAATGTTACGTTGACTATGCACTGTTCAGAAATTAAGTACTAGAAACAACTATTCTTCTGTAGTAAGTTAACAAGTAGTAAGCTGGAGAGCCCAGCCATAGAAGGCAATACTACACAAACTAACATTGTGAATTAATTTTTCAAGGTTTATTGAAAATCACTGAATTCAAGTAAATACATTTAAATCGGTAAATGTCAATATTGGCTTGAAAATATTTTCCCAGTTTTCAATGGTATATTTTTGTTTACCCTGTTCCCCCCAAAATATGACATCCCCTGATAATAAGCCCAATCGGGCTTTTGAGCGCATGGCAATAAGGCCAAGCGCTTATTTCAAGGCTTAAAAAAATATAAGACAGGGTCTTATTTTCAGGGAAACACAGTAGATATCTGACCCATTAACAGCCAACACAATTTACAGCTTCCATCACTTAAAAACTATTATTGTATTACTCAAAATTTATGTACTTCTATAATATATAAATCAAAATACATGATCACCTTATTCAAATTTAGCTAAATAAAAACCTGGAGCAATAAAAAGTTGTTTTACCGTTAGATCTCTGAAAGGATGTAGTAGCAAACCCAAGGGAAGTTTTGCTTTGTTTAAAAGTGCCTGAGTCTGAGGAATATTTGTCAAAGTGCATCGAAACGAGCTACAGAAAAATCACAAATACACATATCAATTATTTTGAACAATAGTACCAATTGTTTTATAGAAAAAAAATCCTAAATGTTCAAGAGCTATATTACAGAGCTTGCCAAAAATCCTACATGGGCCAGAATCATGTAAGTTCATTGCTTTTGTGGCCTGGAAACTCCAGAGACATTGAATGTATTGGAGAAGGCCTACTGAGATTAAACTGGCAATTTATTAGTAGAGCAAATGTTTTGAAATACAAAAATAGATTACAACATATACAAGAAATGTGGAATAGAAAATGATATATCTTCTCTTGCCCAATCAATGACTTCAGGCTTTAAGAAAAGTCAAATATGTCTATCTAGAGCTGGGCAAAAAGTCTTCTGGCCATAGCATCCAACTGCTGCTCGAGCAGGGGCTGTATGTCCAGAATGAACAAGTTAGAATTGCTACCTTCAGTCATGAGAGGACGACTATATAGGAATGTGGGAAGGACCTTAGGGAAAGAGGAAGAGATGCTACCTAGGAAACAATCAGACAAGAGAGGAAGGAGCCCCCAGTAGCTTAATGGTTAGAGAAAAAAAAAACTTAGAATGGACCCTCCTAATGGTTCAAGCAGTTACAAGTGGCAGTGGGCAGCTTTGTACTTTCATCCAACCAAAATATGTATACTAAATTCTTCTTTGCTCAGATTAAATCCTAGGTTTTAAAATTAAACCCATTAACAGATTTGACCTGATAATAAGCATTGATATCAATATTTAACTGAGAAATAGATAACAGTGAAAATTATTTTTCCCGTTTCCCTTCACATGTACTAGCTTCATATCTGACTTCACTATTTGTCATTCTACAGCAGCGGTACCCCACCTTTACGGCTTGGCAGCCTGCTAGGGAAGAGGGGGGCCCACTGGTCACATAAGTCAAGCTGCGCATGTGCGCCAGATCACCGTTCGCACAAGTCAAGCTGCGTGCGCCGGCGAGCTGCTCACGCAGCCCGGTTCTGAGCAGGCCACGGCCCAGTAGTGGGCTGCGGCCTGGGGTTGGGGACTCCTGTTCTACAGGATTCAGAATAAAATGTGGAAAACTAAAAAGAAGTATTCTTAATTCGCTTTAGTCAAATGTTTTCAGAATAGTTTTCAAAGTGAGTTGTATCAGTGGCAACTACAGCAAACCATGATGAAGTGAAAATGACACCATCTGTGCAGTGATATCATTATGCAAATACTACCCTCCTGGAGTTGTGTCCTGACATTCGATGCAACCTGTGGTATTTGATTCTATAGTCACACAAATGTCATCCTTTGCCTCCCTGCAAATATCCAAAGTATCCATACAGTGACTGAATTTCTCTTGTTGAAAAACGGAACCAGGCGCATCCTAAGACCAATTTTTCAGAGGAATCAAACTGCAAGCATGCAAAAAATTGTCATGTTATACCTACTCTGGGCTGCAGTTCAATTTTTTCAGATCAGAGTTCAGATTAGGCAAAGGAGGTGAAACTGGAGCAATAGGTAGAATATTTCTTTCTTGAATAAGATTCAATGGTCTCAGACTTTCTGGCTGCTGTATCCCAAGTCCTCCCAAACTAGCTGATAGTTGATTCATGGTAGGATATACCTGAAAAAAGACATTTTAAAAAAGTATTAAAATAGACATTCAACCCTTTTCCTCACATCCTCCAATAATATTTTCCAGAACTTCAACTCCTATTTCCTATGCCACAGTACTTAATTTGCCATCCCCATCTGGGTTGGATTCAGAAGACCACTTTAGAAGCTCATTCCCACCCTTCCCTATCTCCTTTAAAGCAAAATGCCCTCTTCATAACAGCTGTCATCATCTGCTGAGTAAAATAAAAACTGAGAGGGAGCAAAAGCAATCCTGTATCAAAAGTCAGAGGAATAAACATTCTGGCCCATCCCTGCCCAATTTTCAAATCAAAATGAAAACCTGGTGGTAATAGTGGTGGTAATGGGATTATGAGGAAAATTATGGCAGAGGAGGTCAGCTACCTACCTTTTACCAACTTCCACAGGCATCTCTCCCTCAGCCTACAAGCCATTTTCCCCCATCTCCTTTCAAACTCATACATATGTAAATTAGATGTACACAGATCTACTGACAAGCATTTTCATCTTTACAATCTGTATAAATTTGTGTTTTTGAATATTTAGAGGCATTTGATACCCCCTACCCTTTCTTAGATCATCTAAAACATAATTTGAAAAAATGCTTTATATTAACAAATTACAAACTTGCCTATCTTGTGGAAAATTAAATATTACAGAATATAGTTTTTATATTCAATTAAGATTTTCTTTGCTATAAACATTTTGAATCCTCTCTTTTGCTAGGGAAACAAAACCATTTTTTATGTACTCATTTACTTCATTAAATTAGTTATAGTTAGCTGTTTCAGTAGATGTTGGGCAGATTACGATGTCCAAATAAACAGGTAAAAGAAATAAAAAAACATAAAGCATACATTTAATATGAATAAACTTTTCCTTTAACTGAACTATGGAAAGTAATTTTCTAATTCAAAGCATCCACATTCTAAGCCTAATCATGCATAATGAAACATTTTCTTATTCAATTTATTTGACGCAAGTGTCATCATGGATATAAGGTTTTCGGGATTCCTAACCTGTGGATACTGCGAAAATCCAGAATTATATCCAGAGCTACTTGGTTGCATGGCAGGAGATGGCAAAGATGGTGTTACGTTCTGGTATCCTGGCTGAAGAGGAGGATACCCACAACCGAATGACTTGGAGACTTTAGACATCTGAGGAACAGAGGAAATAGGAGGTGGGCTACTTGCCGCAGAACATGTTTCTAAACAGGAAAAAAAAGGTTAAAATTTCTTTCTTATAAAACACAAAGCATCAAAATACACCGAGCCAAGTATAGAAGCATTATGCATTTATTATTAGCAAAGCTGTAGACTTACACATTCTATATATCATTTAATGAATAAAATTAAAAAGATGAATTTGTTTCCAAATCAATGAAACAAATCCTGTATATCTTTTTTTCCCAAATGGACACATTCGAAACAATGATTTTAACACATTTTAAATGATTTCAAACCAAACAGCCAAAGAATTGAACAAATTCTTTTTTATATTTAACTGGTGTTAACTTTACAAAACTACCTTTTTATCTTTACTCTTCATTTAATTGTAGTCTTAAAACAAAGTTATTTTAAGATACAGGGGATAAAAGTAAGGGTATAAATGGAATGTAACATTTGATTTGAGGTTCTATTTTGGCAATATAATAAATGAGCATCTTTGACATCATCCATTAAAAAGATACATCGTAGCCTGAAAGGAAAAAGCTAGATTTCTTGTTCATATTTATAAATTTCAGGGGCTCTATAAATTACCATCTTTGCAAGTTTTTAAGAATAGAATGAAATTTGCAACTGCACAGATCACTCTGACAGAATAAAATGCTGGCAAACTTCCTAAAGAAAGGTGGATCTAAATGCTTTTTATTTACTTTTCTCCCCCAAACAGAAATCTGCCTCTTTCTCTCTCTCTCTGTGGTAGGCATAGCTGATAAGCAGAGTGAGAAAATTAGGAAATATGACTCTATTTCTGATGCCTGTTCATCTGCCATCACAAAATTACATAAATATCTTATGCTTATAGCTAGTATCAGTATACTTACGTAACAAAGTCTTTATGACATGCTTAGTTCCTTCAAGAATTTGCTCGTTCGTGAAAACTTCTATTTATATAACTTGGCAATAATACAAAGCTTTTTTTTGCCAGTCTTCTTCTGAGAGGTTTTTAACTTCCTAGTTTAGCCTACAGCCCTGGAACTTCCTAGTGATCTTCCACCCAAATATTAACAAGCTTTATTCAGTGGTGGCATTCAGCCGGTTCTATCCGGTTCGCGTGAACCGGTAGCGGTGGCTGCAGGAGGCTCCGCCCACCTGCCCAGATGTCATCCCGTCCCATTTTTGACACTGCGCATGCAGAGCACGCTCACATTTGCGGATCGGTAGTGAAGGTAAGTGAATACCACCCCTGGCTTTATTCCTAATTAATTTTTTGAGTCTCATAAAGGTTGATCAGATACAACTATGTGGCTGGCCTTATTACTGTAAGTTGATTTTTAAAAAGTGGTACTGATAATATTAATTATTAAACAGAACACAATTCACCTGGATAGCCATCACCTTCAAGAGTGTCATAATTGTTGAGAACAGGAGATGCGCTGCTAGTAGTGGAAGAGCTGTCAATAGCTAGAGAGAAAATACAGACATTCAACTGATAATAAGTGCATGCTAATAGATGCATAACACTATCTGCTACGAAACTGTAAAGATCTTACAGGGAATTGCAATCTATTGATAATTTCATAAGTTACTAGAAAACCTGCTTGTAAAGAACAGCTGAGGTCAACTGAACAAGTACATTAGCATATATTTAAGTACACTAAAAAGGTAAACATGGGAAAAGCCAATTAAAAAAAGGAATAATCTGAAAAGTTAGCCCATGTTTATTCTTGTTTGTAAGTTTTAAGATAGTATCTACATATTAGGTCACTCCACTCAGAAACTTCCGAGTTAGAGAATCACTTGCAAAGATGAACAAGGGCAATAGAACCTGTTACGCTTTCGAAGCATTTCAAATGCTATGAGAAACTGATAATCAAGGACTTTTTGCAAAGGATTCCCTTAGTGCAGATTTTTCTTGTTTCCTTATACATATTCGAATAACCTCCTTTATGAAGAGACATTTCATGGTCATATCATGAAATACAAACACAAATATTCTTTAATATTAAGTAACTATAAACCAAAGACACAATGGTGTTAATCCATGCAGGAGTTCTGTTGCAATAAATGTGCAGCAAACAACGCACACACAGAGGGGCTCCAAAATTTTCTTTCATCCAATGAAAGATTTTTCTGTTGAAGGAAAAATTTGGGCAGAGGATGGGGCCTTATGACTATTACAAACCATACTGTGCTCTTTGCTGAGTGTTGTTAAAAGTGCAAAATATCAGGGATCATTATGTTCAAAACATTAATCTGAATTGTTCATGTTCTTCCAGCCATTAGATCCACAAAACAAAGTATAAACATGCAGAGAAAATTTGACACAAACACATGCCTGAAGAGGTTGGTGGGCTATATACCTCAAAAGATTATGCTAAAAAAAATATCACCATTTATAGGCATAATTTGACTAATTATGACAGAAGCATTCAACTCAAAGGTTGCTTTCTTATAAAGACTTACCAGGAAGTAAGTCCTATTGAACTCAAATGACCTTTACTACTTCCTAGAAATTTACAAAGATTCCAGTGTCAATGTCCGATGTATAACAATTGTTTATTATACTGGGATATTACACATCTGCTGTGTAGAAGGTGAATCAATACTACCTGCCATTTGCCAGATGGGTTTCAGCAAAAAGATAAAACTGAAAACCAAATTAAAAATTAGGTTTCAGTATCAACATTCCAGTATTTATATCAGACTTTTGTATTTCAGCAGATTCTCAAAGTTTAAAAAAATCTCCAATACATTTGTAGTACTCTAGAAAAATTCTCATATTGCATTGAATTCTCCAACTTTGCAAGCAAATGGATAAAATGTTTGAGGTAGGACAATCTTATAGCTATCCCACCTCAATTATGAATACATTTTCTAATTCATTTGTGCTTTTTATTCAGTCTTTCGATAATCAGAATAATAGAAGATGGAACACTATTCCATTACTATACCAATTTTAAGAAATATGGTGACCAAAGCAACTGGAACAGAAATTTCATAGTAATCTTTTTGATTTGTAAGTAACTTGACTCTCTTAGCATTTACTATGTACATGAGACTGTATATTAAACAAGTTCGCCAGTAATTAATATCAATTTTTCTTTTAAATGGATTGTAGACATTAATTGCACTATATAACTTAGTAAACGTGTCCCTACATATTAGCATCTGGCACTGGTGATTCATAGCATTTTATATGACATAAAATAAGGAAACTGACAGTTTCCTTATTTTATGTCACATAAAATATACATAGAATGTAAAAGGAGACTTTTACATTCTATTATGAAAAAGAATAAACCTGTGCGTAAGTAAAAACAGAACAATTTTAGCTTGAGAATGGCACTGAAATTTCAAAATCTTTAGAATATTATTGAAAGCACATTTTTATATGCTAAGCATATAAATATTGCCATACATATTGGAGCAGTCTATACAAAATATTTACACATAGGTGTATGTGGTTTATTAACACTCTTCCATTTTTAAAAAAAACTGGTTTTTTTACTTTTTTAAAAAAGATTTGTTTTCATATTTATGTTGTAGGTACACTTTTTAAAGATAAAGCTTTAGTCAATCATCTTTTGATTTCAAGCTTCTTCAAGTTCATTTTTCTCAGATGCTTGCCTAAATTTATTAAAACTGAAATAATCTACATATGATAGACAGAGTCCTTTTCAGGAAAGGCAGAATGTAATGTATTGGCAATGGTTAACATATTTGCCTTAGCAGTAAGATGGAAAGACTGCTTCCATAATGAGAAAGCAACGTGTATTTAGTATTTACAGGGATGCTAAAGGAAAAAATGATATTTTTAAAAAAACACTTCCAAACTACACATATTATATCAAATACTGTAAACCTATTTGTAATGAAGGAGATGCTCATTTTTATAGCCATTTATACTGAAATAAGTAAGCTCTATTCAATTACATGTGACTAACCTCTATCTAAACATGTAAAATAATTCCATAATGAAGCCCTGGCATCTTTTGTACAAATCTTTTCAACTCTTAAATGCATATTATTTAGGCTCCAAAATGATTGTTTGTTTGAATTACTTGCACTGAAGAAATGGAATAATGCCATCAAAAGTGAAAAGTTAGAAATACTGGTGCAAAGCTAAAGCAGACCTGCTTCCTCATCCTCATCCTCCTCTTCCTCATCATCTGAACTTGATGACAAGGGAGTTGCTGAAGAGCTAGCTTGATTATTAATATATCCACCATACTGCATGCCTGTAAAAGTGGAAAGCACAAATACTGGAGTCAAACACACAGGAAAGGCAAGAAATTGAAAGCACGAATAAAAGCATTAAGGTAACACCAATCCAAGCACAACAAAGGACACTAACATGAAGAGCAACCTAGTTAACCCCAGAGAAGTTCTCTTTATAGAAGTTAACCACCAGTTCTGAAATGCTGTGGTGTTAGTAACAGGCAGAGAAACTTAGTAGTGGAACAGAACACAATTTACCCATCATTAGAGATTTTAAAAAGTCAAAATTGTTTAATTATCGAGTTACATTGAGAAATCACTGCTCTTGATGTAGAAGTATAAAACAGTCTTTCTCACCCTTGACAATTTTTAAGATATGTAGACGTCAACTCCCAGTATTGAATACTCGCTGGGGAATTCTGGGAGTTGAAGTCCACAGAACTTAAAAGTTGCCAAGGTTGAGAAACATTGATCTAACACACGCACCCAATTCTACAATTTTTATTGTTTCTGGTTTATGTTGAATAGTACGGTGACTTTTAAACTATACTGTGCTTTGTTTTATGACTGAAAGCCATTGGGAGGTAATAGTATATCAATGAAAGGAATAACAAATAATAAAGATTAACCAGCAATGTCAATCCATCAGTCTTGGCATAGAGACCAGGGGAATTTTTTCAAGTCTAAATATCCATTGTCTTGGAAGTATCTCACTACTAAAGCCCATCTAGTTTCAAAACCAGACAGTCAAGGACTTTTTGCAAGAGATCCTAGGTAATCCTTAGCATCAAAATCTATTCCACAGCTTCTGAAGACTCTTCTCACTTTCCCCCTCCCCCAAAATGACACTTTAAATGGTGAGTTTATTTTACATTTATATTTATCAGCAAAGAAAAGAAGTGAAGCACTTCAGCAAAGCTTCAGGTGATTTCTTGATCAAGATAACTGAGAAAGTCTTCTCTGAAAAATTCTTAAAGAATGTAGATGGATAGTCGTGGATCACTGATCATCTGAATAAACCTTAAAGTTACATCAACTCAATGAGTTCCAGTTAAGAGTAAAAGAAACTGTATCAGGCTAATAGCAAAAGCTTGGTGTGCAATATGAGCCGATATAGAAAAACCTGTATATATCTGGCCTTAGAGATGACCCTCGGCTTTTATTTGTAAGCAACAACTTACAGCAATTGACAGTCTAAGAATATAGCGTCTACAAAACTATTAAACAAATAATAATATTAATTCATGCACATCTGTACATGAAACTGGAAGTTAGCAAGAAGGAGCCTGAAGAGCAAGTCTGAGAATTTAAGAAAAAAACAAACAAACCCAAGAATACACCAAAATCTCCTTCAGGAAGTTTTTTAAATTAATTTTTCCTAATTGGAAATGAACAGTAATCAACTATTAGATAGAACATTTTGATATCATTAAAATGCATTTTCAATGTGATTATTTTTAAATCATTGTATTTTCCTTAATCTCCAGAGTGTCCTCATTTTCACATAACATTAAATTGAAAATTACAACTTTCATTATACAGAAACAATCATTTACTGTATATTCATATTACTGAATTACATATTTCATATGATATTACTGTATATGATGTAGGAAAGGAGAAGAAATGGGTTTGTCAGCAATGGAAATGAAAAATATTTTGCTAAATCTTTCTAATTATAGCAACTAGAATGCATAAAGTGTACATGACTTTTTATGAAAGGAGGCTCCACTTAAACATTTAAAATAGATATATATTTTGAAACATGTTTCAAGATATGACCAACATTCAAATTATTTTTTCCAAATACCCTTGGGTATGTGTTGATTAGGTACCAGGCATTTATAGTGAAAAATTTAGACAAAATGTAACCCCTGAGACATCACGCTAATAACAAAAGTAAATACTGTCAATTTCATGGTTCTCCCACTTGTAACATGTGGCTGTGAAATGTAGACCATAAAAAAGCTAAATAAAATTGTTGAGAACAATTTGGACCAGAACAAAAAATCACTCAACACTCCATGATGCAAACTCAAGACTGCTCAATGGAAGGTCAATGAAAATAAGACTTAAATATTTTAGATATGTAAAGAAATGGCAGATATAAATGAAAAAACCCTGATGTACAGAAATCATTTGAAAGCAATAATAAAAGAGGTCATTAGAAAACAAGTTGACAAAATTGATGACACAGGTCAAAGCTTACAAGACGTATGTGTCATATGTCATCAGGAGACAATCTTGGCAAAAAGAAGTTCATCTAGTCTCAAAGAGTCAGAAGTGACTGAATAACTGAACAACTGAGAGTTCTAACTAACTTACAATAGCTATTACTAAAGTTATTTATTTGTTAAGTGTAATACCAATATCTAGGCCAGTGATGGCCAACCTTTTCGGCACCGAGCGCCCAAACTGGAACGCATGTGCGCCAGAGCGCCAGAAACCCGAAGACCAGCTGGCCGGTGATCATGCCCACTGACCAGCTGGTCTTCAGGTTGGGCATTCAACGACCCGTTTGGCTTTCCATTGGGAATAGATGTTAAAATTGTTGGGCATATTATTAAACATATTACTAAAGTATAAACATGAGAACAATCAGAATGACTCCTGAGAGCTCTCACCATACAACTTCCTTCCATATTTCTTCAATATACTGTATAACTTAAACCCAAAACAAAAACACTGAAATTTGGAAGTTCTGCTCTTCTATGGGGCTAGATGCACATTAGCAAAAACAGAAGCTAAAATGATTTGCCTGTTATTTTTCAACGGAATCTAATCTCAGAATAGCTACTACGTATGTTTTACCCATGAAAAACAATGGCATTCAGCATAAGCCACTTGGGTCACAAAAATTTGGACAACCACAAGAAAGCAGGAAAAGATGCAGGAAAACTAATCCTCTGCTTACTATTTATTGGCTGTTCTGGTGGCCTGAGGTAGTAGCCTCAACCCAACCACCTCTTCCTGGCAGCTGTCTCCGAAGTCTTCTCAAACAAATGCAGAGAACAGTGATGAATGAATAACAAAGTCAAAAATTCTAAATCAAGTAACCAAACCAAAATAAGTTATTAGTATAGAACCTGGGAGTGAAAAAAAGATAATATATGGATGAATTTATTGAGGCTAAGTGTGCGTGTGAACTCAGGACGTGCTCCTTTTCTCCTACCAATTGAGGAACTTTTGAGTTCTTTTGGAGATTATACTCACTACACACATACAACGGCTTTCTGATTCTTCTTGATTTGTGGATGTTCTGAGGGATCAGATGTTGAGACATGTAAACCTTAATTAGTCAGCGATCTCTTCATCTCTTCACATTTCAACAGAAATCTTGCAGCACTGGTTCATAAGAGTTTCGGTTGCCAACTGGATGTAAACTCCAGTCCAGCACTGAATCTAATGGCCCTCACAGCAATTTCTTTCTTAGAGTAAGATTTTTGTCCAATGACATATTAATTCTCTCTCTGTTATGCGCTCCTTGAAATCCTATTGTTTTACTTCCAAATTAAAACATTATATATCACATCTGACCAAAGCTAAACAGCAATAGGGACATGATTGATCTCATGTTACTATGGCCAAAACAAGAGAATTAAAAAAAAACAATGAGAATAAGAACAAAATACATTTTCCAATTATAGCAATTAAAGGAGACTAAAATATTCAGAACACTTAACAAACAGATTTTGGCTTCCACTTGAAATAAAACAACCCATCTGGGTTGATGTCCAAAAACAGACATTTTGGGTTTGAGCATGGGCAACCTGAAAACTTCTGTACTGTCTTGCCCAGAACATTTTGTGCATACATGAAAATAGATTTAATTGTTGTAATTTAATCCATTTTTATACTTACAATTGTCAAATGTTTGTATGTTTTATCTTGCTCTAAGCTGCTCAAAGTCACTTTGAACTGTGAGATGGGCAGCAAATAAATTAGATAAATTGGTACATCCTCCTAAAAATACATCATGCATTATGACAGTATTTAAACAAAAGATCATCATTGGGACAACTTGATTCTGACTCTATAACTGCAAATGCTGTTGTGCATTAATTGCAGGCTCTTATATTTTAATTAAATATGTAGTATTTATTTATTAAATTTATATACTGCTCATCTCACTGTCCCAAGTGACTCTGGACAGCTTACAATAGTATAAGTTACATACATTATTTATGCATTATAAAACATGGACTATAGTTAAATTAGAACTAAAGTCTTACAAATATTAAAATTACAGGCCTATACAAGGTTTTCAGGATTACCCATTCCAACCAATAGCTGTTTTATTAAAATATAATTTGGAACACATCATTTTTTTTCCTTTTTAAGCCAATTTCTATACCTTCATGAAGAAAAGAATCTGATGACTGTGTAAGACAAGATGAAGTGATGGGCTTTCCTGTCTTCTCTACAATAGATGTTTTAACTGAAGAAGTTGCAGCTGAAGCCACTCCTTGATTAGGTTTTACTGACTGGATATTCTGATTTACATAATGTGGTGACCCTGAAAAATCAAACATGGGGAGTATACATTAGAAGGGATTACTTATACTAATTAAAAAATAATTTTTGAAGTGACAGCAACTGAACATTTAAAAACAGATACAGAATGAAATTTCTCAAAATGACAGGAACAGAAGCATGCAGATAATGGTTTCAAAAGTTTGTAATAAAATTAGAGTCATTTACAATATACTATTAATATAGTTTGATAATTTTGTTTAAGTCTTAAATGATATACAAGAAAAGCAAGCAAAGATGACAAATCCCATATTTACAATGTAATTTTTATTCTCATGAAAGAGAAGATTGTGGAACCTTCGTCTTAATGACTGAACCCACTCTGATTACACTCAGCGTCTAATTCTTGATGCCTGTTATATCACAATAGATCAGAGCTCTCAAACTCGAGGCCTGCGGGCCAGATGTGTCATGCGCTGGCCACGCCCAGTTTAGCAAAGGGGAGGAAACTTGTAATATATCACGTGACGCCGTGAGTTTCACACCCTTGCAATAGATGAATATAATGAATTTTTCAAAAAGAGTTGAAAAATTTGTGTAGACTTGTATCTTTTTATTATTAATTTGCTTCATTATACATATTTGCTTTCTATTCAATTAGTTCTTGATTTACAAGAGTTTGTTTAGTGAGAATTCAAAGTTACAACAGAGGTGAAAAAAATGACTTTTGACCATTTTTCACACTTATGCCATTGCAACATCTTCACAGCCAAGTGATCAAAATTGAGTCGCTTGGCAACTGACTCATATGACGGTTGCAGGTTCCCAGGGTCATGTTATCACTTTTTGCAACTTTCTGACAAGCAAAGTCAATGGGGAAGCCAGATACACTTAACTGTGTTAGTAACTTAACTGCAATTATTCACTTAAGAACTGTGGCAAGCAAGGTCATAAAATGGAGCAAAACTGACTTAACAATATCTCTATTTAGCAATAGAAATTTTGGGCTCAATTGTCAACTTTAGTCAAGGACTACCTGTACATGTATTTGCTTACAGACACCCAAACATTGAATGGATGTTTGGAATCAAACTTGAAAAACAAATTAGCCTATTGAGGATAATTAATATCAGCAAGAAAATGAAGAATCAGCTTCCAGTTTTTTAAAAAAGAAGCAATAAAGTGAAAACAGTCTGAGAATAATGCACAAATCAGTGTTGCCTACTATAGGCAACATATTGCTTATGATTATTATCCTGTAAATAATTTTTATTCTTTTAAAGATA
Source organism: Pantherophis guttatus (assembly GCF_059756535.1). Classification (NCBI taxonomy): domain Eukaryota; kingdom Metazoa; phylum Chordata; class Lepidosauria; order Squamata; family Colubridae; genus Pantherophis; species Pantherophis guttatus. Next base: position 24,668,167 of record NC_142070.1, on the reverse strand, counting down.
TGGATGATCTAAATAGAGCAAACAATCTTGCACATAAGCCAAGAATTTATTTTAACAGCACCAAGCTACTTGATTTATATTACAGTTCAGAAAGAAAAAGCAAACTGAAGAGGAGAAAAAAATTGAAAATATGAAGCATTTTTGTAAAAACATTTAGCCTCCTTAGCTTGCACACTTTATGTACAACAACAGTCAATTCATTTTAAGCATATTTGTATTCTCTGTCACATACAACTTCTCTATGCAATACCTGTACTCATTGTGTTGTTCGCTTCAGGAAGAGATCCTGTAAAGCTGCCATGATTCCCCTGAGCCAACTGGAGCTCTGGAGCACTCCATGATGCAGACGTGTAGCCCAAAGGAACTCTGGGTGGTCCTATAGGTGGGGCTCTAGTTTGATTAGAATAAGCACCTGCTAAATTCAAATGGCCATGTGCCATCACAGGCTGGATACTAGGCATCTGCCCATATGGATTGTCAGTGGACATTGGAGGATATACAATATTAGGATATGCAGCACTAGACACAGGAGGCATGGAATAATGACTAGAGGAAGCAACAAATCCCTGAGATGGAACAGAAGAGCTGGCAGAATGCAAGACGGAATTGTTGTAGGGACCAGTAAATGAAGAATATGACTGTGAAATGCTGGTATGCAACTGGGATGCAGGAGGTACTGTTCCTTGGAAAGGTCCTGGTGGTTCTGCATTATGAGGTGCTCTATTGTACAAGTGTTGTGATCCCTGTGAATTTAACATCTTCGGTGTCACAGAAGAGACATTAGCATTTTGTGCTGGTACAGAACATTGGGGAGAATAATAATCTGCACCATAATAGTTTTCCAGCTGTGAAGGAATCGCTTTACTGGGCACTTGTGAGAAGTTTCCTGAGGGAGCTTTATAGTTTTGAGGATGTGATCCATATCCAGGGGAGAACTGCATCAGTTTATGTGATAGTCCTGAAAGAGAGAGTACAGCAATTAAAAGTGCTTACACTTTAAAGGAAGTGTATGAACTCAAATACCAGTAGGACGTATCAAAAAAAGTGGGAAGACACAAATTAGTTTCAGGATGTTTGTTTTTGCTGGAGAAGGTTTATCAATCTAACCACTAAGAGCTGATGCTAATCTGATGACATATAATCACTCAATCAGTATAGAGAATGAATAATTTTGAAGAAACCTGCACAATGACAAGTTGCAGCCAGTTCATGTAAAAAATTTATATCAAAAATGAGTGGAAAATACCATGTATATAATTTTATAATTACAGAATTCTTCTTATAGACAGAAGACAGTACATGCTCACAAAGTATTTCACTTCTTTTCAACCCAAACTAGATATTTTTTGTTATATATAACACAAAAATCTAAATGTGAAGATGCTAACAAGAAATATTTAAATTATAACAATTACAGGCAACTCGTGTTTCAGCCTAAGATCGAATCTTATCCGATATACTGTGTTTTAGATTCACAGACAGACATAGATATATAGATATAAATAACATGATGGCACTTCAATTTACTTTGAGGTCCGTGCTGCATCCTTCCTAATGTTCTAGATCACAGGGATAATCTATTCTCTCGGGGCTTCCCGTCCAGTTCAATGTCCCTGTACCTACCCGAGGGAAACAAGTCAGTCGGTCACGATCAAAATTTTTGTTGCGCAGCCTATTCGTTTCTCCTAATGACGTATCCGACCCGTCTTGTCCCGCTTAGCCGCCCTTCCTCGCCGGGCCACAGTATTTATTTACAGCTCTTCCTTCCAACACCGTTTGCTGAAGTCGGCGACGATAATGGTTGAGGCCCGGACGGGACTTCCTTATATGCCCTTTTGGCCGACCAGAAGGAAACCGCTACCTCTTAATCGTGACCCCGGAAGCTCCGCCTCAGAAAGCCAATGGGCAGCGCCTATTGGTCTAAAATGTCTCCCAGTTTGCACTGCGAATATGTGGTTTTGCTGGGACTTCCTCTCGACCAAAAGATAGACAGCCCCATGGCTGGTAGAAAAAAATATTTATAGTGGTGAGCGCGGAATTGGAGTAATGTTAGTATTTCCATAATGGTTGGTTTAATATTGGTTTATTGAATAAGTTATGGATGGATGGCTTGACTCAATGACAGATAAAAGCCACAGTTTATAGACGGAAATGGCTGAGTTAACACAACGTTGCTAAACTGTAGTTTTAACTACAGTATGATGTGAAAGCATTGGTTTCTTTGTGTTGTGCTTGACTCCTGGGGTTGATTACCTGGGCATGTAGTTTCCTTGGCAATATTATAGACGTTCACTGCTGCTTTCTAAGGTTGTGTGCGCGCGCGTTTGTATGTTTTACATGTATAACTTAGGGCGATTAGGGTAATCAAGGTCTGATTTTGAGCCAAGGTTGCTAGATGCTGCTACCTAAGTGATCCTGGTATTTTGAATAAACAACAATTGGTTGAGTTCACACAGCATGCTAAGTCATAATGTACATTGTTTGCTTAGTATGTTTTATAAAGGCAGTGTTTTTGGTTACCTGGCTACGCTCATGCTGAATTACAATACCAACAATCATTTTTAAAATTTCAGTTTTGAGTCAAATCAGAAAAAAACTTTATTGGAGGAAGGTATTCTATATGAATACAAAGAAGGGACAAATAGGTTTGTGGTTTTTTTTTTTTTAATCACAGAATGACCATGTAATCTTAGATGTGTTATATATGCTTTACATATGTGCTAAACATGTTTAAAGACAGGATCTTCCTCATTTTGGCATCTGTGAGGTACTGAGATTGTCTTTTAATATTTGTATATATAACAGATTTCTAGAAGTCACAAAAGTAATGTAGTGCTTCTTGCACACTTGAATGTATGGTTACAAACTACCAGGACATTGATTGTCTTTTATTTTGTCTAGTGAATACAGTCATTAGAATTACTATTTCTATTTATGTTGTGATTACACTTCCAGAAATATCTTTCAAACATTATTTGAAGCAGATAATTCTAGAAGAGAATATCAATAAGTTAAATTTCTTGAGTTATTCAATAATTGCTCAGTATAAGAAAAGTTAACCATTTCAGACAAACTACATTGAATTGTTTTTTGAGAATATATCCAAGTAAAGGTATGGCTAGCTGATGAGAGCTAAATAGCTTGAAATAGATCTATACTAGTTTCCCTTTATTTCTTTATTAGCGAAATATAAATTATATATATATTCTTTCAATTTAGTGACAAATCCCCTCTAAATTAGTAAATACTAAAATTAATGAAAAGATAAGGAAACAAGTAATTTCCAATCCATTTTTATTTCAGTTTACATTTATTAACATAAGCTGTAAAAATATAAACATTTAATTTCCCTTTCTTTGTTCTATGTAGTGTATATGGGACTATTCTTGCTTAAATTTAGAGAAGCTTCTGTATATACTTTTAGTTTCATCATTGCTGCATATTTTTCAAGTTCCCAATCAAATATTGTCACTATATCTTTTTTCTCCCAGTGTTGTGCAATATAACTTGACTCCCTGTGAAATCAAATATTAGATCTTATGTTTTTGTTAAACTATTCTGGCTTAATTAACGAGCCTTGGTGGCGCAGCAGACTAAAGTGCTGTTAAGTAACACCAGCTGCCTGCAATTACTGCAAGTTCAAATTTCACCAGGCTCAAGGTTGACTTAGCCTTCCATCCTTTCGAGGTAGGTAAAATGAGGACCCGGATTGTGGGGGCAATAAGCTGACTTTGTATAAAAAAAGAACACCGCTTAGGGGGGGCCGAAAGCCTTATTAAGCAGGTATATACAAAAGTATGCAGGCTATTGCTTAGCGCATTGTAAGCCGCCCTGAGTCTCCGGAGAAGGGCGGCATATAAATTGAACTAATAAATAATAAATAAATAAATAATTGTAGTATTAAAGAATTTTATTGTAGTATTAAAGAATTTAAAGTACAGCAGGCAAAATAGAATTCAGCAATTCGAACAAAAATAGAATAGTCTTTAAAAGAGTATTAAAGTATTATTTTTAAATCCTCTAAAAAGGGAGCTTTAGACTTTTAATGGAATATTTCATTTGAAACATTTTAAGCTCTTATTTTGCAATGCAATGTTACCCTGAAATACTTACGAGACCCTAAATGCATGAAAATACAATTATAGCAGCTGCTTTCTTTGTTAATGTATCCTATGGATTTGAGCGGCTTGGCACTTGCTGCTGAGTGAGTAAAAGGGAACCACCACCACCCCTCCCCCGTATTCTGGCCTTGAAGGGCAGCTGCTCTATTAAGAGGCTCCATGAGCTGACCCGGCTGCTAGTGATGGCTGGTGTGGGGAGATTTTATGACAGGTGCCCCATATAACAAAGTTCACAGGTGTTGGGGGCTTAAGGGGAGGGGGACATGATATCCACCTTTTAAGTTCCCGTAGGATATACTGTTAGTATAACAAAAAAATGGACAAAGAGAAGAGGAGTGGAGAGAAGTGGAGGTAAAAGACAGTAATTGGAGTAAACAGAATAGCTGGAAAGGGAGAAGTTGGACAGAGAATTGAAGTGTGCTGAACATTTGTTGGCTCCTGTTTAGAGTGAGAAGAACAGTCCAGAGAGACTTTCTTGGAAGAAGGGAAGTAAAGACCCAGTGGAATGAAAGCTCCCCAGAAGACCCAGGAGTGGGAAGGATGGATTTGGCTGGCTGCAGATGTCAGCCACATCAAAGATCCTCGAGGGAGCAGCAGGAATCAGCTGTCAATAGAGAAGCTGGGGGGAAACTCGGCAGAAGACCCTGAGAGAGGTTCATCCTCCAATGGAGAAGTAATAGATGTTTCGGCTGTGAGGAGAATATTCAAGCCACACTGAACAACTATATAAAGTCCAATCCTTTATTTTTTACACACACACATCAAGCCAGAAACTAGAGGGAGATATAAAGAAAGAAGGAAGCAGAAGAGAGAGAGGTAGAAGTCACTGGGAGGGACACCTGGGAGGAAACCTGACATCAGAACGGTGTTGTTTAGTCCTGTTGTAAATACTTAATACAAATAACTAGTAAAAACCATAATGTCCAGTATCACGTGTTACTGTGTCCATTGCCACCTTTGCAATAAATATACCACCAGTATTTTTTTTTTTTAAAAAAAAAACAACCATCACACTATTTTATTGTTGGCTGTTCACCGCCCTGAGTCCTTCGGGAGTAGGGCGGTATACAAATCAAATAAACTATAAACTATAAACTATAACACTATGACATTCAGATAGAGCACAGTTTAATCAAATGCAGGCAGGCTGCTTTCTGAGGCAGCTCCTGCAATATTGGTATTTCATGGCTATTATTAGACTTCACCTGTTACTAGGCAAGCAGGTACCTTTTGAATCAGGTCTACTTTCTGATTGGTCCTCAAGGGCAAGCGCCACATAGAGCCAACTGCAGCAGTTACAAGGTGAGAAAAACATAAGTGACTATCAATAAAGCCTCACATTTTAGAGACAGCTGCAATGGCACACTAGCCAAAGTTGGACAAAGTTGGACAAAGGGTAATATAGGCATGACTATATTACAGGATATTACAGAAGCTATAAATTCAGGAAAAACTTTGTGCAACACACTTTCTGTAGTATAGCTCCATTTCAAGTTGGAGTCTTGTTAGGAATAAACCTGAACTTGTGTGTGTGTGTGAGAGAGAGAGAGAGAGAGAGAAGATATATCTATATATGTTCGTGTAAATGTATATGTAAATGTCTATTCTGAGCCAAATAAGATAATGAAGTAATCCTAACTTGGTACCTGAAAGCTTTCAGGAATGAGAAACAACAAGTTCAGGTTTATTTCTAACAAAAAATATACATGCATATATACATACATACATACATACATGCATGCATACATACATACAAAAAAAATTATCTTGTGAAAATGAGACAGCTACATATGTTTCTAAGAGCGATTGTTGTTTTGCCTTTAAACTGAAAGCTAATAAACTACCTTCTAAATGTAGGTTTTGTTTTGTATGAAACCATCTGTTGATAAATCCAGATGTGCTGACAATTTGCAAACCAGACTTCCAGCAGCTCTGTATAAATTTAGCTCACCTTAATAATGTGGTTACATTTTCTGGAACAGTCTGTTCAATTTTGATTCAATTAAAAACACTGGCTTTAAAATGCATAAATATATTTGCCATGTTGATGTATTTTTAATGCAGTTTTGCCTCATGCAAGGTGAATTCTATGATGATTGTACTTCTGATTATTGGTAAATTATAAAAGTATTTCTAATCTAACCAATGCCAATAAATTTATCACTTGCTGTACAACATTTCTATTGTGTGGCATAACTGCTTTCTCCCTTTTGTAATTTATTTTATCTTTTTTAAAAAAGAGTTTTTAAAATTATTTAGGGCCTGTTCACATATGGTGCAAACATAAATGCAACATCACATTATTTAGAAATTTAAAAATGTAATTCAGCTTGGTCCCTAATTTAAAACATGGGGAAATTTGTGAAAACACATAGTAATAGATTTATAATAATCCATCTCAACCTCAATCAATTTTTTTTAGAAAACAATGAGGAAAATTCATTTGGGCTAAAGCTTTTCCAGTGGTAGTGAATTTACGTAACTATCATATTTCTTTCAACAATTTTCTCTATCCTATATCAGTAACATTTAAACATGGTTACACTTCAGATTTGTTGGCAGAAATGAGTGAGATCACATCACAAAATGCTCATATATATCTGGATAGATCTTGGCTTATTTTCTCTTTTTTTAAAGTTAAGAGGATTTTTTAAAAATGTAAAACCTATTTTGGGGCCTTTTTGCAATATTTCCAATCTCAAAATACTTGAAATCCTATAGGTCACGAATGTCAAGCTCACCACGTCACAATGTCATGTGATGTATCATGACGTTTTTTGCCTTCACAGAGCCGGGGTGAGCATGTCCTGTGCTATAGGTAGTCATTTAGCAACCAAAGTGACAGCAGCACTGAAAAAAGTGACTTACGGTCCTCACATGACCATCACAGTATCCCATGTCAGGTTATCAAAATTCAGGTGCTTGGTAACCAGCATATATTTACAACATGGCAGATCCTGGTTGCCATTTGTGACCTTCTCAGCCAGCATACAATGTTAATGGAGAAAGCTGGATTCACTTATCTGTGGCAATAAAAGTCATAAAAATGCATGCAATTCACCTAACTGCCTTGTTTAGAAATTGAAATTCTGGTCCTAATTGCCATAAGGCAAGGACTATATTGCTAGTATTCAGGAATCACCATGATAATTTTACAGTGCTCCAATTACCACAAAAAAGTTGGATGTTAAACTTGTTACCAACCACATAGAGCAGGATTGTCAAACTGGCAGCCCACGAACCAGATGCATCACGCACAGATCACGCCCATCCCAGCTCCGCAAAGGCAAAAACCATTGCGATTCATCACATGACATCACATGACGTGATCGAGTTTGACACCCGTGACATAGAGGATGGTTCATGTATGGTTTCTCCCCCCTGAATTTTGTCAGTCACGGCTAAATATTTTCTCAGTGTTGCAAATTTTTGAGAACTTGAGGAATGCTATTGTCTTGGCACACAGAAGCACCAATTCTATTCTTAGTATAACCAAGTAAGGATGATATCCCTCTCTGGAATTCTAAATTCTAAAGCACCACCATTGATCAGGTCTGCTAATCTGAGTCAATGGAACCAGGGTGGATTTGATTTAAATCAAGTCAATTTAAACCATGATTTAAATCACTAATAAAAAGGCTTGATTTAAATCAATTTAATTTAAATCATAATATTTAAAGAGCAACTGTCATCTCTGTCCCGCAGCAGTTCCTTCTCTGACCCACTGTTGACTCACCGACAGTCCTATTCATTTTAATGGGATGACTGGTGATGTGGCATTGATACATCAAGGTGAGGGATGTGGCAGGCAGCAAGTGAGTAGATGCCCACTAACAGGCGCTGCCATGATGGATCTGAAATGACAGGTGCTCTTTAATATTATATTTATAAGCTGCTTAGAAGGTTTCACTTTCATTTTTTACTGCTTGCCCTTCCTCCTCACTTAGAACCTGGCGATACAGCTGCATTTCTCTTCAAACAATCATAGAGTTTGTAGTGTACATAGATTTGCAAAACAATGGGATAAAGGAATATTCCTGAACTTTGTTTTATGATTTATCTCATGGTTACTGTGAAATTGTGTGAATGTTATCTCAGCTTGCAGAGCTTGGATTTATTGAAAGAGTTTACAAAAACTGTAAATATTGCAGAATATACAGCCTCATGCTACATAACTAAGCTCCATTTCATGCTGAATAAACTGAATTATTAATGTATCTTAAATAGAAAATTATTTTAGATAGATTTTTTACTCAAAAAGCATTTTATTAAAATAAATTAGATAAAAATAAAATCCGATTTAAGTAAAAAAAAATCTGATTTAACTAAAAAAAATGATTTAAAGAAACATTTTTTAAAAAATCATCAATTTTTATCCACTTTGAATGGAACAGAAACCTGACTTGGTTAAAGCAGTTTGGTGTGAGATAAAAATCTCTTTTTGTTTGTAAATTTGTAAGTTGCGTTCCCAAAAATTCATGTACTAGTCGAAAATATAGTTTTAAATAAAGACGCTGAGAATATATGAGAAATCAGTCTTAATTTTCAATCTGCAATATAACCTAAAAATTATGTCCACTAGGAGATGCTGCTGTACATCAAGAAGCCAAGCATATGTCTGGAGAACACACTTCCATAGCACAATATTAAAGAGAAAGAAATGCAAAGGAACATGGAGTGAGCACCGGTAGCCCTCGACTTATGACCACAATTGAGCCCAACATTTCTGTTGTTAAGTGAAACTTTTGTTAAGTGAGTTTGGCCCCATTTTATGACATTTCTTGCCACAGTTGTTAACTGAATCATTGCAGTTGATAAGTTAGTAACCTGGTTGTTAAGTGAATCTGGCTTCCCCACTGACTTTGCTTGTCAGAAGGTCGCAAAAGGGGATCATATGACCCTGGGATCAGTGGTGGGATTCAGCCAGTTCGCACCACTTCAGGAGAACCGGTTGTTAACTTTCTGAGCAGTTTGGCAAACTGGTTGTTGGAAGAAATCATTAGGGCAGAGAACCGGTTGTTAAATTACTTGAATCCCACCATTGCCTGGGTTGTTACAACGATCATAAGTATGAACCACATACTTATGGCAAGCATCTTAATTTTGATCGCATGATCATGGGGATGCCGCAAAGGTCATAACTGAAAAACGGTCATAAGTCACTTTTTTTCAGTGCCATTGTAATTTTGAACGGTCATTAAGCAGACTGTTGTAAGTCGAGGACTACCTGTAGTTGAATTTTTATTTTTATTTTAAAAATCATATGTTACATTATACAATAATCTGAAAAAATTTGTTTGCTGTATTTTCTTGGAAAATAATAATAACACATTATAATTGTTATCACTATATGTCATTAAGCATATAAGCCTCCAACACAGATAGATTTCCACAGTAAGCAGGATATAAGCCATGATGGAGGGACACAACTACTTTTTGGGAAGCCCAGACATTCTGCTTAGCTAACTGATGTATCTCTGATCTTTCCCATCCGTATTAGAACCTATATGTAATTATTGCAGATAACAGAAACTCCAAGAAAGATACCATAGATATGTCTCAATTGAGAGAGTGAATGAATCCCAATAAATGGTCACATTATTTGAACTTGCATTATTTGAAGGGATACTTCTAGGAAAAATATGGTAATTGTTCCAGCTTGAAAGAAATAAGCAATGAAAAAAATTAAAACATATTGTTTCAGTATGCATATTAATGAAATAATATATTCCAATACATATTTATATGTATACATATATATATGTATACATATATGCGGATCTGGATGGGGAGGAACAGGCTCAGGCTCAACCCTTCCAAGACTGAGTGGCTGTGGCTCCCGGCATCCCGATATAGTCAGTTGACTCCATCACTGACTATTGGGGGCGAGTCTTTGGCCCCCACTGAAAGGGCTCGCAATCTGGGAGTCCTCCTGGATAGGCAGCTGTCTTTGGAGGAACATCTGACGGCTGTTACCAGGGGGACCTTTTATCAGGTTCGCCTGATTCGCCAGTTGCGGCCCTTTCTTGATCGGGATTCCCTGTGCACAGTCACTCATGCCCTCGTCACCTCTCGCCTTGACTACTGTAACGCTCTCTACATGGGGCTCCCCTTGAAGAGCACCCGGAGGCTCCAGCTGGTCCAGAATGCAGCAGCGCGGGTAGTGATGGGAGCAACATGGCGCTCCCATGTAACACCACTCCTGCGCGAGCTGCACTGGCTCCCGGTGGTCTTCCGGGTGCGCTTCAAGGTGTTGGTTATCACCTTTAAAGCGCTCCATGGCATAGGGCCTAGCTATCTCCGAGACCGCCTGCTGCTACCGATGACCTCCCATCGACCCATGCGCTCCCACAGAGAGGGCCTCCTCAGGGTGCCATCAGCCAAACAATGTAGGCTGGTGGCCCCCAGGGGGAGGGCTTTCTCTGTGGGGGCTCCCACCCTCTGGAATCAGTTGCCCCCGGAGATAAGAAGAATCCAGGACCTCAATGCCTTCCGTCGTTCCCTGAAAACCTATCTTTTTCAGCAAGCCGGGTTGGCTTAAGAAGAAATTTTAAAATTTTTAAATCCTTTTAATTAGTCTGCGATTTTTAATTTTTGGGGCCAAATTTTATATATATTTTTAAATGTTTTAATATTTGTATTCTATGTTTTTTTATCTTGGCTGTACACCGCCCTGAGTCCTCAGGGAGAAGGGCGGTATATAAATTCGAAATTAAATTAAATTAAATTAAATTATGGTTAATAAAATTATAGTGTGGTTATAAAAAGCAAAATAACAATTATTGTATATTCAGACATTCCAACACTTCATCCTATTGTAGACTTGCTATGAGCATATTCATGTTGTTCAATGTCATCAAATTTTTGTTCTAATTGTACTGTTTGTACTGTTGTACTGTTTTTTCTGGTGGAATCTTCTTTTTCCCCATTTTGCACACACAGGTTAGTAGTGTCTAAAACCGTAGTCAGACCTGTGCATGCATAAGCTTCAATTGTGCTACACTAGCTTCACATTAACTAAATTTTTGATCGTATTAAACACAACCCGGCATCCATTTACAATTCATATTAACTTGAATATTGCAATATTTGAACTTGCATTAACTGCAACTAGTTGTGTTGAAATTTAAGCATGGTAAGAATTGAATTTTGTTTCATGGTTAATATCAGTTTCATTCTTTAAGAGAAATGCTGTTAATAAAACTGATTTTCAAACTGTTAGAGAGGGAGATAGTAGAATATTTACATGATTCCATTTTGTTTTGAACATATCTGCAAGATGACTGATAAAGCTACCAGTTCTATTGCAGAGAGTAGAAAGAAACTGCATGAAGCTATGTATAAAGGTAAAGGTAAGGTAAAGGTTCCCCTCGCACATATGTGCTAGTTGTTCCCGACTCTAGGGGGCAGTGCTCATCTCCCTTTCAAAGCCAAGGAACCAGTGCTGTCCGAAGATGTCTCCGTGATCATGTGGCTGGCATGACTAAACGCCAAAGGTGCCCAGAACGCTGTTACCTTCCCACCAAAAGTGGTTCCTACTTTTCTACTTGCATTTTTTACGTGCTTTCGAACTGCTAGATTGGCAGAAGCTGGCACAAGTAACGGGAGCTCACCCTGTTACGCGGCACTAGGGATTCGAACCGCTGAACTGCCAACCTTTCGATTGACAAGCTCAGCGCCTCAGCCACTGAGTATGATGTGTACGATGCACTTAACATTTAAGGCAGTCAGTCTTTCTAACTGCCTGGTAAAATAACAATCTGAAAATAAGAAAAGCACAGTTTATGCAGCTCTGTAAAAATACGGGTGAATGCAGATCCTTTTCTTTGGTTTTCCTTAGTTTTAGCAGGCAATTCCTGTCTGCTCGTCCATCACAAAGTAGAGACAGATGCAGTTTGCTAGGAGATCAGCTCTGGAAAGCTTTGAAAGGAAATATATTTAAGAAGGGATTAGAAGAAGGAAATGAAGGAGGCTTGGCATGTGAGGAGCCCTGATGAAGTATTTCAGTTAGGTCCATAAATGACTAGACAGCATACAGAACAGCTTCATCAAAGGAGTTATCAGATACTTGATCTGCAAGTGTCAAACTTGAAAAGCCCCATTGCTGGTTGTCAGTGACATCCGGATACAGTGGAGCAGACATCTGAAGGAGACTTCTAGATCCCTACATTTTCTGGAAATTCAAAACAGAGATTGCATTTATCTTGAAAGGAGCACATATTTATTTATTTAGGAGATTTACTGTATATGGTCACCCAACTAACTCAAGGTGATTTTGGGTTGCCGATGGCAGCATTCAGACAATGGGTTCTATATCAGCCTGGGATCCCCAGACCTGCTCACAAAACCATGTCTTCAGAGCCTTTTGAAAGACTATGGGAGCCAGCCTTACCGTTGCAAGGATGATGTCCCATAGGGAGGCAACCCCCACAGAAAAGGCCCTTCTACTTGGTCCCACTAGGGCAGGAGTGTCAAACTCACGGCGTCACGTGACATATCGGGATTTTTTCCCCTTCGCTAAACCGGGCATGGGCGTGGCCAGCGCATGACACATCTGGCCCACAGGCCACCAGTTTCACACCCCTGCACTAGAGGGACCTTCTTAATGGGGGAGGGACCATGTTTTGATGCTCAGAGAACCACACCATCATTTTCCTATTCCTCTGAAAACCTTGCAAACCACAAATTGCCATTGATTTGGAAAACCTTAGATGATTAGACAATTAGCATTATTTCAAGGAAATTAATGAGGTCAAAATGAGCCTGTTACATTTAAAAATCTATAGCAAGAATTTAGAGAAGCTGAAGTAAAGAATTGTCAAATGCCTGCCAAACCATCAAACAAGAACAGGTTGGGTGGGTACACTTGGTGGGAACATGGCAAAGTTCAATTTAAACAGTTTACTTCAAAAAATAAGTCTGTGTCCCATAGAATCTAAATGTAGACTTTCTACTAGGCTTCTCAAGCAGAAATGCTGAACCATTAAGGGGCTAAAGGGGCCCTCAAACCTTTTGGATCAATGAGCATACTTTGAATTTTCACAGCATTTCATGAGTCTTCACACAAAATAGTATCCAAAGTGGTGGTATGGTATTATCACAAGCAACCTATTAATCAAAATACAAATTAATATTACTGCTTCCTCCAACTTTTATCCCTTAGGAGTGTTCCTATTGCTGTGCTTGTGGACATAATGCAACTTCTAATCTCACAACAATGACAATTTTACTTTCTAAGTAAATGGAAGAGGTCCAGATGAATGCCAAGGGCATTCTTGAAAATAAAAACTGCAATTGAAACTGGGGCTGTGAATTATATCAGCTTCCCATTTAATTTTTTTTTATGATTAAACACAACTCTGTCCTATACTAATATGACCTCAGCTCTTTTCTCTTTCCCCTTCTGCCAATAGTATCCTGCAGGCATATACTAATATTGCAAATTGACACTGTGCTGAGAATGCTACACATGCAGAAATAGAATATGTTACAGCAACTTTTTTTTTCCTTACTAAAGCAAAACAACGGTCCTAAATCTACAGAGCAAACCAGCTTTGAAATAGGACTGTTCTACTGGAAAAGGATTTTAAACACATTTACTCAAGCATAATTTTTCAGCTTCGAGACACTTTTCAGAAGTCTTTTTCACAGAGTTTTACAAGGTAAAATTGAGAAATAAAGATCTGTCCATGCTTCAGATAATATTCCTTTTTAGTTTTATGAAAATGTGTCCAGGAGCCAGAATTACCCGAGCTCTGTCATGTATTTTTGCATGTTAAGTGATCCTAAGGAATATGTCACGTTTTATGTTTCAGCAAAAAAGCAGGCACGCTTGTAAAACATTGAATTGGTGACCTTCCAGAAGGTAAGGTCGGTGACCGGGAGGATTTTTCATCAGGTTCACCTGATTCACCAGTTGCGTCCCTTTCTGGATCGGGACTCCCTACACACAGTCACTCATGCCCTCGTCACTTCCCGCCTGGACTACTGCAACGCTCTCTACATGGGGCTCCCCTTGAGGAGCACCCGGAGGCTCCAACTGGCGCAGAGTGCGGCCGCGCAGTGGTTATGGGAGCAACATGGCGCTCCCATGTGACACCTCTCCTGTACGAGCTGCACTGGCTCCCGGTGGTCTTCCGGGTGCGCTTCAAGGTTCTGGTTACCACCTTTAGAGCGCTCCATGGCTTAGGACCTGGTTATTTACGGGACCGCCTACTACCACAAGCAGCCTCCCACTGGCAGGTACGCAATCATAGAGAGGGGCTCCTCTGGGTGCCGTCAGCTAAACAATGTCGACTGGTGGCCCCCAGGGGGAGGGCCTTCTCTGTGGGGGCACCCACTATCTGGAATGAGCTCCCCCCAGAGATACGGAGGATCCCGGATTATGCACTTTCCACCGTGCTCTTAAGATTCTTCTATTCCAGCAAGCTGGCCTGGCCTAATTTTCTCCCCTGTTTTAAAATTCTCTTACATCGGAATTTGAATTTGTTTTAAATTTTGGGATTTTTTAATTGTCTTGGGCTAAATTATTTAATCTGGTTTTAATTATATCTTTTAACTTTTGTATTTATGTATTTTATTTTGTGCCTGTTCACTGCCCTGAGTCCTTCGGGAGTAGGGCGGTATATAAATCTAATAAAAGAAAGAAAGAAAGAAAAGAAAGAAAGGTAGGCAGGTAGGTAATGATCTTTTGTGATAAATAATGCTATGTGCTATATGGTATTACCCTAGTAAAATCAGCAGATGTGCTAAAAACATTGAAGGACTTTCTTGTGTTTGTCTTCTTTTTCTTTAGCCAATTCTTCTGGTGGACAAATAATTGCACAGATGACAGTTGGCTAGCACATTTGGAGCTCATTTATAGCACAAATCAGATGAGAACTAAAATCCTTAATGACACAAATCTATTCTATAGTAATGAAAGAAACATTGCAATTTCTGTATTCTACTGTTCACATGATACAAGTGCATCACCCAGAATTAGTAATAAATATGCAGTTCAACATACACATAGATTTCAGACATGGAGAGGACTCACTATTCATTAAATCTTTTCCTTTCCTTTCCTTTCCTTTCCTTTCCTTTCCTTTCCTTTCCTTTCCTTTCCTTTCCTTTCCTTTCCTTTCCTTTCCTTTCCTTTCCTTTCTTTCCTTTCCTTTCCTTTCCTTTAAATTCCTTTCCTTTCCTTTCCTTTCCTTTCCTTTCCTTTCCTTTCCCTTTCCCTTTCCCTTTCCCATCCCTTTCCCTTCCCTTTCCCTTTCCCATCCCTTTCCCTCATTTTTGAGACAAAAATCAGATAATGATCTTTTTTTAATCTTCTATGTACTCAATATTTAGGGATAAATTGTGAACCAGATGATAGTTTATAAGCCCAGACATTCAGTACAAACTACAGATGAAAGAAATGATGAAATGTGTTTGCAACATTAGAACACAAGTCCCAATCTTTCAGATTTACATCCCAATGCATATCACAAATATGTAAGTCATATGTTTTGCATCGCAGTGTTGTTGCAGATTTAATCATTTCCTGTGCCTGTAGTATTTAGAACCCAACCTCACAGAATCTATATTGTGGTAAATGACCAGCCCATAAAACACTTGAATACATATTTGGTGTTCCTCCCCAAAGATGTATTTTAGGTAGCCCTCCCATCCCCTCTAGACCTGTAGATACTTAAATGAAATTGCGGCTCCTAAATTAAGTCAGGTCCTAATCCTGGCATGGTTTAATGCATTTCTATCAGTGGGATTTTAGAGAGGAAATACAAAGAGATTCTATTCAAATCCAGCCTCTGCCCATCGCATGATGGGTTCATAGAAACCATCAAACATGCTTTACTGTACTATGCATTTTGTGCTGACACTTACTTTGAGCTGCTAATTCCATATCTAATTAAATATCCTGGTCACTCTGATCACTTCCATTTAAACCTCTTATTGTCAGATTCAAATGACTCATTTCTTTTAAGGGGGCCAAATCAGGGGTGAAATCCAGCAGGTTCTGACAGGTTCTGGAGAACCAGTAGTGGAAATTTTGAGCAGTTTGGAGAACCAGCAAATACCAGCTCTGCCTGGCCACAGACTGGGGTGGGAATGGAGATTTTGCAATATCCTTCCCCCAGGAGTGCGGAGGGAATGGGGATTTTGCAATATCCTTCCCCTGGAGTGGGGTGGGAATGGAGATTTTCCAGTATCCTATTGACTGCAATAAAAAAATTCTGTATCTATAGCTTTCCACAAGGGAAACAACTGAAAACACTTGCATGATGAAATAACCATGGTATGATGCAATGTTGTGATCCTGAGTTGTGAGGGAAGCACATAATTGTAGCATTGGAGGGATGCTATCATTCTACACATCATTTTTACATCATTGTGGTTTTCTACAAATGTAGCTATTAGGATCTTGAGGCAGCTCAAAACATTGTGGGTTGTAAACCATCCTTTATTACATTGAACCTTGTAAAATTCAGTCAATAGCTTATTCAACAAACTATAATAAAATAATCTAATTTTAGTGCAGTATAGAAATCCATTTTCTGTGCAATGATATTGACTTGAATAAGTAAACAATGAGTACACATTTAATAGAGAGGTATTGTACTGACTTTCATACAACATTTTTTAAAAGGTTATTAAAGATAATGTAAGGTCTGAATGCCTGATATATATTGTAAATATTGTTATTTAGTAATCTTGTTTTTAATTTTTTAACTTCATTTGTTCGTTCTGTACGAAACAAAAACATTTAAAAATCAATTAAAAAGTAAACAATTACTTACATTTATATTTTAAAAAAACTAATTCTAAATTTATGGATTTCCTCACTAAAAGCCACTTCCAGAATAAATTTTGTTCCCTAGCTGAAGACATTAATGGTGCATTACAGAAGATGTACAAAATGAGGCTTTTAATGGAAACACAATGAAACTCGTGTACCATTAGTACTGCAATTGCTGTATTTTATAGAAAATGTGCTACTGCCTAAGTGAACTATTTACTATGTCATGTAGAAGGAATCTCTAGTTTTTTATTCCCATCCCCAACTTGAAAAGAAATCAACAGGCTGGCATGGGTAGAAAGAGTAGGAACTGTTAGAACTAAATGCTTCATTATGATTCGTGACTGGAAACTATAGAAGAATATTTAGCATGCATTTTCAAGTAGCAATCATATGGTAGAACAAACCTTTTTTGGGGGGGGAGTAAAAAAAAGATGATGCAGTAACTACATTCATGAAATGGAACAGATGTTCCCATCAGAGTTGCAAAAAAACCCAAATCATCTTCCGTTTTAAAAATATGTGGCAAATTACAGTATGTGACACAAATGAAATCTAACAAGTTGGACCCAAGTCAGTGGTGGGATTCAGCCATTTCGCACCTATTCGGGAGAACCAGTTGTTAACTTTCTAAACAGTTCAGAGAACTGGTTGTTGGAAGAAATCTTATTTTGTTTTTTTCCACTTTACAGGGCTAATCCTGTAAGGAAGGCAGGAAGGAAACATTCTGGTGTTGTTTCTAGCCTAATCTTTATTGCCCTGCTTACAGAAACTGCCTCTCTGGTTAACCTTTATTACATTGTAACAACTAAGACGAAGTGCCCATCGACCTGAGTGACGTTGAGTTGGCCATGCCCACACGGTCACATGACCACCGAGCCACACCTACCCAGCTGGTCATTAGGGTAGAGAACCGGTTGTTAAATTATTTGAATCCCACCACTGACCCAAGTGTAGGTCACTTGTGCAGAGCACACCAATCAGATAGTTCCAGACAGACCTGGTGCATAATATGGGGGTTCTTCTGGACTCGCAACTCCTGCTTGAGGAGCAGGTGGCAGTCGTGGTCAGGAAGGCCTTTGCACAACTGTATTTTATTTATTTATTTATTTATTTATTTATTTATTTATTTATTTATTTATCAACAAGTACAAGGAAACAAGTAACAGTATAGACATAGTCATGGACACATGAAAAAAATTGGCACAAATAAAAGGATATAAATAGGCAAAAAGTAGCCATAAACACATAGAATGATTACATATAAATGGGGAATGTAGGATAGGGATGGTAGGCACGCTGGTGCGCTTATGCACGCCCCCTTAGGGATCTCTTAAGAAACATGGAAGGTCCACGGTAGGCAGTTTAAGGTAAAAGGTATGGGGATTAGCAAGACTAACAACAGGATCAGGTAGAGTGTTCCAGACACTCTATTGCAGAAGTCATATTTCCTACAATCAAGATTAGAGCGAATTACATTGAGTTTGAATCTATTGATAGCCCTTGTGTTATTACGGTTGAAATTAAAGTACTCATTATAGAAAGTTTTGGTAAATAATCTTATGAACTAAGCATAGATCAGAACATAGACGGCGTAGTTCGAGGCTATCCAGACCTAAAATTATAAGCCTGGTGGTATAGGGAATTTTATTTTGAGCAGAGGATTTGAGTACTCTTCTAGTAAAATATCTCTGGACCCTCTCTAATGCATTGATGTCTGAAATACAGTGAGGGTTCCAGTCAGGTGAGCAGTATTCAAGTATAGGTCTGGCAAAGGTTTTATATGCCCTAGTTTGAAGTATAGCGTTACCACATAGAAAACTTTGCAAAATAAGATTGACAACTCTTAATGTCTTTTTTGCAATGATGTTGCAGTGAGCTCTGAGACTTAGATCTTTTGAAATGAGTACTCCTAGGTCCTTGATAGAGTGTGGGTCAACTTTTAGATCATTTCCAGCCAGCAAATATTTGATGTTTTTATTTCTATTGCCAATGTGCAGGACTGAGCACTTAGTCTAGGTCATTTTGAAGGGTAGTAGAGTTGTCTGTGGCGTTGAATAGTTTAACATCATCGGCAAAGCGGACACAGCTGCTTATAATTTGATCACAAAGGTCGTTGATATAAAGCAGAAAGAGTGTTGGACCTAGAACGCTGCCTTGGGGAACACTGCTGTTAACAGGTACAGGATTTGATAGGGCGCTGCCTATTTTGACCACTTGTTGCCTGTTTGACAGGAACACAGCTATCTAATTATGTAGGGGTCCAGAAATACCATAAGATTTTAGTTTCAGAAGTAGTTTGTCATGCACTACTGAATCAAAGGCTTTACAGAAGTCTATGTAAATTGCGTCTATTGCTTTGCCCAGGTTGAGTTGAGAGGTCCAGATGTTTTTACAGTGTATGAGTTGCAGAGAGTAGGTTATTTGTCGCTAAGTGGAGGCTGATGGATTGGGTTATGATGGATTCCATGACTTTACACGTGACACAACAAAGAGAGATTGGTCTATAATTCTCAACAAGGCCGGGGTTACCTTTTTTGAAGATAGGTATGACTGTTGCTAATGACCAAATGTCAGGCAAGGAGCTCATTCTAAAAGATACTTCATAGATGGTGCTTAGCAGTTCAGCTATGGTGGAGGAAAGCTTTTTAAGAAAGAAGGCACATATTCCATCAGGACTAATAGAGATGGCTTTAGTTTGTGTAGTGCCCTTATGACGGTATCTTCAGTAAAAGATGTATGTCAGGGTAATGATGATTTAAAGCTGACCAGCTGCTGTAAGGCTGTGGACCAGGATGAGTCAGCAGGGTTATTGCCGCTTTAAGAAGCTGTCTATATAAGAGAGGCCATGAGAAGGTGTCTAACTCTCTCTCTCTCCTCATGTCTCTCTCTCCCCATTGTGTTCTATCTACATTGTAGCTCTCTGTGTAGAGTTGAAGATTGATTGATTGCCTGGTATGTACCTACCACGTATGTCTGTATATAGAAGTCTTGTATATATCTCCTGTATTTTGTTCCTGGTTGTTTCAAAATAGTAGTCACACTATAAACACTCTGACACTGTAGCTTGTGCATGGATTATGCCCTTTCCTGGACCAGCAAGCTCTTCTCATAGTCACCCACACCTTAGTTACCTCTCGCCCTGCGTTATACATGGGACTGTCTTGAAAAGTATCCCAAAGCATCAGTTGGTTCAAAATGCAGGGCTCCACATGGTTTTGTGCAAGTCTAGTTTAGGACACATTACCTGTCTTGCAGGAACTCCATTGGTTGCCAATTTGCTTATGGATCAATTCAAAGTTCTGTTGTCATCTTTAAAGCCTACATGGCTTGGGCCCAGGTTATTTGAAGGACATCTTTTCCCAATTATATATACCTGACCCACCAGAACAGGAAGGCAGGCTTTGTATGAACCCTCTCTATTAAGGAGGTCCATCTAGTGGGACCAGGAAGAAGAGCCTTCTCCATAGTGACTCCTTCCCTGTGGAACATAATCCCCATAGAGATACCATTGGCGCCTACTTTATATTCTTTGAAAAAGCCCTTAAGACATGGTTTTGCAGTGGATCTGGGTGATATGGAGCCCACCAGGTGGTTTGTTTGATTGTTGTTACCAGGAAGGTGTGGGTTTATTGGATTTTGTATTTGGCGGTTTTACTTCTGTAAAACACCTGGAGTCTGTGAATGAATTGGATGGCTATATAAATTTGGCAGGATCTATCTTGGTCAGTCACTGGGACCAGAGGTTTAATCTTCTGAACTTTCAGACTCAGGTTGGAGCTCATCCTCAGGGGACTTCTCTTACACCAGAATGTGTGCTTTGGGCTATTCTATGTGTAGCATTTGACCGACTGAGATTGGATCCCTCAACATTATCTTGGAACACGTATATTTGACTTTATTTGTATATAAATGTAATGCAAATAATACATAAATGTGATTTGGCTGCTATCATCTTCAAGCAGTCTAAGAAATATCTGGGATTCACACGTTCACTTTTTTTAACATCACCTCACACTGCTTATTCTGACCCTTCTGTCCTGCGAGACACAAGAATATATGGAAGTGCATGTCATGCCCATTTGCTCAAATGCTGGTATACTGTAGTGCTTCACACAGTCACAAACCTTGCTTTATCAGCATCCAGCTGATTCCACTTTTGTCCATAAATACTTGGTATAACTTGGGACAAGTAGTAATACAGGTAGTCCTCACTTACCGACTGCAATTGGAAATATAGTAAGCAAATAATTATCTTGCTTCGTTAAATTTTAATGGAAACTAAAAGAAATATATCCAGCCTTAATCCAACACATACCTTACAGAATAAAACTATTACCATGATTTTGTCTTAAAGCAATGGTCAACAAAGGAATGGTAACATTTATAACGCTCCAGGACAACTAGGAAATGCCTTACAGCAAATAAAGGCAACACGAAAAAAAAAAAGTTTAGGTATCTTGATAGTGAGGTCTTTGTATGTATGGAAAACCTATACACAAAAACAGGCGGCAGAGAATTAGATGCAGGCTAGAGACATATTGAATGCAGCAGGGGTGTCAAACTCAATTTCATTGAGGGCTGCATCAGGGTTGTGTTTGAACTCTGGGGGCCGGGGTGGGTGTGGCCACCTCGACATCACTCGTGTCAGGGGTGCCTGTGGTGGTCCGAGTGCTCTGCCAGCAAAAACGGGCTCCCGAGGTCCGTTTTCGGCTATTGCTGCCTCCTGCAATCCTCTGGAGCTCAGGAGAGACAAACTCAGCCCTCCTGAGCTCCATTTTCTCTGGCAGAGGCACCGTGGGCCAGTCCTTTGCTGTTTCCAGGGCATTCCTGTGGGCCAGATCTAAGCATCATGTGGGCCGCATCCGGCCCCCAACCCTTGAGTTTGACAACCCTGCAATACAGTATCACTATCTGCTATTTGTGAAACAGCAGGTTTCTGGTGTTCTATTAGTAAATTTTTAAATTTACTAATTTAAGTAAATTTAATTAAAATTTAATCTAATTTAAGCAGCAGCGCGGGTAGTGACGGGAGCAGCGTGGCGCTCCCATGTAACACCACTCCTGCGTGAGCTGCACTGGCTCCCGGTGGTCTTCCGGGTGCGCTTCAAGGTGTTGGTTATCACCTTTAAAGCGCTCCATGGCATAGGGCCTAGCTATCTTCGAGACCGCCTGCTGCCACCGACAACCTCCCATCGACCCGTGCGCTCCCACAGAGAGGGCCTCCTCGGGGTGCCATCAGCCAAACAATGCAGACTGGTGACCCCCAGGGGGAGGGCCTTCTCTGTGGGGACACTTACCCTCTGGAATCAGTTGCCCCCAGAGATAAGGAGAATCCATGACCTCAGTGCCTTCCGCCGTGCCCTTAAAACCTTCCTTTTCCAACAAGCCGGGTTGGCCTAATTCTTTTTAAGTGTTTTTAATTGTTTTGTTTATCGTTTTAATTAATGGGGCCAAATTTATATATATTTTTAACTATATTTTAATATTTGTATTTGATGTTTTTACTTGGCTGTTCACCGCCCTGAGTCCTCAGGGAGAAGGGCGGTATACAAATTCAAAATAAAAAATAAATTAAAAAAAAAAAACACATGGTATCTCACACCCAGAATGGCCTTTGTCCTAAGACGGCTCACACAATATAGTTTCCAGAATGTTTCCTTCAAATGGAAACCAAGCCAGTGCAGTTCTGCCTTTGGAATTTATCCTCATTTATAAAAGTAAGAAGTTTGTATGTGCTATAAGCGTTATTGATATAATATTTCAAAGGTTTCAAATAGTTCGGGAAAATCATTTATTATTAAGCCATTCTGCAAGCTCAGTTAAATCTTTTCATTTTTTAAAAGAAAAATACATCTAAGTAAAATAAGTTATTAAAGCTTAGCCTCAAAATCAAGGCGATATTGATATTCAACATCATACATAACATCTTTATATTCTGTGTTGGTTACATTTCTGTGGAGTCTTTGGTGCTGGTTGAGCGTGATGGTTTGAAATGCAAATTTTCATTACCTAACTAGGTAACATCTTCAATGCTAGTGAGTATGGAGTTTGTTCCTTTATATAGAGTAGCTTGCCTTGCTAGTGCTGGCAGGAATGTGGATAGTTCTGCTTGATTGTTTGTCTGGTGTTAATCTCTGCTTACCTGGGTATTTGCTGCTGGAGAAAATGCTTTCTGTCAGTTACATTTCTAGCCTTGCTACATTTACATTTCACTTGGATAGTAACATTTCTAGCTTTGTTTTCTAATGTGAATGTAACTTGTTCCTGAAGATCATAAAATGTTTTTTTTTCTGTCGTTTGCTAAGTGTTTAGTATATATCCTGTTCAGTGGTGGGTTCCTCCCGGTTCAGCCTGGTTTGGCCGAGCCGGTAGCGGTGACAATATGATGTCATCGAACCGGTTCTCTTTGTTTGGGAGCTGGGCCCTCCCACCCACCCCTGTGTTATTCTTACCTTTTATTTGGCCCTGCCCTCATCTATTTGCTGCCTCCTGAGTCCCAGCTGATCGGCTAGAAGGAAAAAAACTGTTTAAACTCTTGCCACGGGGCTTTAAAGGGCCGCCCTACTGCTGATCAGTGTTAAAAAGCAGTGTGGTGGTAGACAGCGTGCTTGAAAAACAAATGGGAGACCGGTGCCTCCAAAAACAAATGAGTAGACCGGTACAGCTCTGCAAGCAGTTAAAAGCCTGGTAGACCAGTACCTCTGCTAAATCCTAAAGAATTGTCACATGACCATCAAACCACGCCCACAAAATAAGCCACGCCCACAGAACCAGTAGTAAAAAAAATTAGAACCCACCCCGATCCTGTTTCCACGTTTGTGAGTTATTGTCAATATTTTCATTTAACCAAATTTCATTCTGGTGCTGACATAGTAGGGTCTTTGTATTCTTCCACGAATCTATTCAGAGGGTAGTGAAAATAATTACTAGTGAAGGTGATGCTTCAGTCACAGCCTAATCTTGTGACATGGATTTCGTAGTAATTTTGCAGGAAAGTAAGAAACAAAAACAGTTAACATGCATGGATGGTGCAATGTAGGCCTGAATGTCTGTCTGTCTTTGCTAATGTTTTAGAGTTTGCTTTTCAAAGTTGTCTAACAATAGCATCTCTGTATCCTTTCTAATCTGTTTTCCTTCCATCTAACTAAAGAGAAACAGAAGCTATAGAAGGGATTACTGCATGCCGGGGCACTGAATCATCATGCGGTTTGAGTCTCTCCCCTTTTCTTTATCAGACTGAAAGGAACACATATTAAGCTTTTAAAAGAGAAAAAAAATTCCTCAAAATTGTGCCATAGCACCTTCTATGATGATCGTGAATCTTGACGCCAGAAATTGTTTCTCCACTTCATTTTTTTCATTTCTTTTGCATACAATAGAAAGCTTGGTATTGATTTTGTGTCATTTCTAGGCCAGTCCACCCAGTGCATACACACACTATCCTTTATCAATGCAGGCATCATTAGGAACAATTGCTTATTGTTTACTAAACTGTTGAGGCTTCACTTTTTATCCCCTAGAATTCTTCTCTTAGTCCCTACAATTAAGATGTTCCCTTCAGTTATCCTCAGGGGTCTTTGCTGTGTGTCTGTGTTAATGAATGCATTTGATGTCGGTGTTTACACGTTCAGAAAATATTTCTAACTCCTGTTCAGAATATACTTCTAACTGGCAGACAATCTACAGTTCACTTGTACTCTCATACTTTGGAGAACTTCAGTTCCCTCTCCTCTAAATATACCCTTGGCCAATAGTGTAATTGCAACCACTTCCACCTCATGATTCATTTTATGTCCCACATCACTTTTTTTAGAGAGTGTAGAGTGATTAATGTAAGTGTGAAATCCTTTTTAATATCCGTTCTTGAAAACCTTAATAGGCGTAGGGTTTCAACACTGAATTTTCTGTAATTCAAACTGAGTTGTAACTTGTTATAACAAGTATGTAATAAATAATGGATTTTACTGGGACTGACAATCTGAGCAAGATAGATTTTATGCTTTAGAAGCAAGATAGAGCCTTTTTTTTGGTTGAAAAACTCTACAAAGGCATATTTGAGCTTTTAAACTTGGTAGATTAGATGACGTTTCTTTAACCAAAAACACACTTTTTTTTTTTTGCTACTGATGCCAGAATTAGAAATGAGTGCAGTTTAGCTGCTCTGCTGTGAATTCAGGATGAAAAAAAAAGTTATACATGATAACAAAATTCCATGGTACATGGATGTCTCTGTTGTTAGGCTGAGATCTCAGGGTACTTATTTATTTTAAGCAGAACACTTCACTCTCCAAACAGAAAGAAAGCAGAGAGTTTTCTTAATGAAGTTGTTCGAGTTTTCTGACCCCAAAGCTGCATATTCTCACTCCTATTCTTGGCAAATGATAAGCTGAAGGGGAAACAAGTCTTGGTATTCATAGGCCAAGCTACATTCATACTTACATTCGTGGCGTGCACATAACTTAATAAGGATCTGGAAATCTCTTTTGAGATTCAGGGGAGAAACCACATACATGCGTATTCTCAAGATCTTGTAAACCTATCCATTGTCAGGCACTTAGCTCAGAAGGGTTGGTGCAGATGTTATTTCTTATGTGTCAATCCAGAGCATGTGTCAGTGCTTTGAAGATGAAAGAAGGCGCTGTGTGAAAAGGAAAGCCTACGGAAGTGGAAGTTGCTGACTTGTCTCTAAAGAGATGATCCATGACTAGTCTGTGTGGGGAAAGAAACAGAACAAATTTATCCTAGCTCTTAGACATGTCAAGCAAAGGTTAGGGTAAAGACAGGTACCTATTCGGATGCCCTCCACAAAACTCCCAGAACTCCTCACCAGCCTTCTGGCATGCTGGTGGCATATCAAATTTTCTGCTCCTTCTAAATAAGCTAGAGTATGTTGTTCTGATTGTGACTGAGATCCTGGGTGGGGAAGCTTACACTTTCCTCTCAACTTGTTTGTGTGGATGATCATAGACATGTGTCTTATGTAGGCCCAGACAGGGATGCTATTCAGCAGGTTCTGACAGGTTCTGGAGAACCGGTAGCGGAAATTTTGAGTAGTTCGGAGAACCAGCAAATACCACCTCTGGCTGGCCCCAGAGTGGGGTAGGAAGGGAGATTTTGCAATATCCTTCTCCCACGAGTGGGGAGGGAATGGGGACTTTGCAGTATCCTTCCCTTGGAGTGGGGTGGGAATGGAGATTTTGCAGTATCCTTCTCCTGCCACACCCACCAAGCCACACCACACCCACCAAGCCACGCTCACAGAACCAGTTTTAAAAAAAATTGAATTCCACCACTGGGCCCAGAGATGGGGGAAAAAACCTAATTAACACAGAAGAATTAAAAGAAAAACATGTCATATCTGAGAAAGAAATGTGTGGATGTATTTCCTAAGCAAGATGTAAAAGCGGGGAGGATTTCTTGAACAGTATACAAGAATTTCAGCTCGGATTAAGACTTAGAATAGAGCTAAAGCAAGGTCGGGGGAAGCTGAATACTATGCATTTGATATGTCATGCAGTTTATCCCTCGATTATCTCAGCATTATGACTGGCAAGTACTGCTGTAGTCAAGATATGTGCTGAATCAGGTGTTGCAGACACAAAAAGGCAGTTGCATCTGCTAATATTTCTTGCTTCTGTTTGATGATTTATGGTGATGTTTCTCATCAAGGTTTTCTCTTTGATTCAGAGAACACAAATGGCTGGTTAATCTCCAGTTTGTTAAAAAAAAAACCCACCACCCTCTAATGTTTTGTCTGACCGCCTTCTCAGAATTAATGGGAAGCCGCCAGTGTCTTTCCACAGCTGTTGTCTTGTTTACAAATTGTAACACAGGAGGACATTCCCATTGTTGGACATATGGAGCATATATGTTAGACTAACATTCTGCAATGCCTTGTTACAACTTAATTTTATGACTGTATGTTTTAAGTCCCTTTTCAGACAAGGGAGACAGGTGTGTCATGGATTCTACTTGGTGACAAGTTTCCCAATTCATCCACATTCTTAAAACCACAAAGCAAAGGAGCAGCTGGTGGTTCGTGA
This sequence comes from Pantherophis guttatus, assembly GCF_059756535.1. Classification (NCBI taxonomy): domain Eukaryota; kingdom Metazoa; phylum Chordata; class Lepidosauria; order Squamata; family Colubridae; genus Pantherophis; species Pantherophis guttatus. The sequence goes on along the minus strand of NC_142070.1, from coordinate 24,641,216 downwards.
GCCTCTGGGATTCTGCTGGAATTTTTTTACATCAGAAAGAATGAGCTAGTCTGTATCGCCTGTGACCACCACCAGACACGGTTCTGTAGAGATGGGACTTGTGTTTGATCTTGTCAGGTGGACCATCTATAAACTAGCACTCTGGATTAACTCTAGACATAGTCTCTGGGTCTGGGGGGGGCGGAATGGGAGGTATTGACTAATCCCAGCTCCTGTTAAGATCAAAGCCATTTGAAAGTGATGACTAAGTTTGAAGATAGAGGCCTCAATACTTACCAGGAAAAATATAATGTGAAAAGAGAAGCAGATCACAGGCTATTATACTTCACAGATAAAGTTCTTTTATGACTGCAGTTTTATCACAATTGCTTTCCATGTAAATTTTATGCTGTTTTATTTGAGGAAGAAAAAGAATGTAAAGGGCAGGAGTTGATGGGAGAACAATGGGTGTCTTCTAAAATAGATGAATAAGATCCAAATACCCAAAGATGTGAGATGGTCCAAGACAGGGCTGGTGTTCAGGTTTTGCAGCAAGTATATATATAGAGAATATGGTTACATTGGCTATCCTTAGTTCTATTTAGCCAATACTTTTTTTACTCCATCTGTCAGAGTGCTAGATTTCATGATCATCTATTGAAAATAAATGTCTTGTATTCAGCAGTGATAAATGCACATACCAATCGACATAGTTAAAACTGCAATTTGCTGCCTTTATATGTGACAATGGCTACCAGTTTAGACAGTTCTAAATGAGGACTGGGGTATTTCATGGAGGCAAATGGCTCATTAGAGTTGATGGAATCTTTATTGCCTCCTGAATTATAGGAAACTTAACTTAAATACCAACTGCTAGGGAGCAACTATGGAAGAAGGTTATCAATCTTCTACCAATATCTTTGAACTTTCCAAATGGATGTGTTTGGCTACTCCTTGGACTTTGAATAAATTGAGCAGAGCTTAAGTTTTAATTTTTTTTAAAAAAAATTCTTATTTATACTCTAATTTAAATGTCATGCTAGAGAATCTGGTAGTTCTTAAATAGTCTATGATTTTATTATAAATTAACATGAATTCTTCCTGATGAGGACAATCTGGATATTTCATTTCCAGAAAGTCCACACATATCACCAACCAATTCAAAAATCTGGACCAATAGTCTTGGTGAACTTTAAAAAGTGTTATGGCAATTGCAGGACATGAACAAAAAAGACTTCAGGCTGGAGTTTGATGCTAAATCTAAATATACCTCAACTTTTAAAACAAATAGAAAGTTAGAAGGAAACTTTCAGCCAACTTATAAAGTTAGTAAAATCCTGGCTACTCCTTGTATTTGCTCTTCAAATTGCCAATATGATTTTAAAAATTGGAAAATAACTTGCCATGTTAGAATTCTGTGTCAAGAAATATACTACGAAAAATAGATTTATCCTCATTTTCAAAATTCTTAGTGTTTAATTAATTAGATTCAGCTTGACACCAAAATTAAATAATGAACTTTGGCCCATCAAACTTTGCACACAACCCATGATCTGCTAAATCATCATTTCAGGATATTTCCTTACAGATTCGTCAATGCCTTCCATAATGGCAGAGCTCCTAATGTACTATCTTCACTGGAAAAGTTCTTAAAAATTCAGGAGATCTTCAGAGTTATATTTGCCTTGAAAATAGGCCATGTTGAAACAGTCAAACATCAGAAGTTGACCACAGGAAGTATTTTATGACAATTTGTATTATTCATAAAATGTTTTATAAAATTTGCCAAATTTCAATTCTACAGGAATCATGGCTCCAGATTTTGGACCCTCTATAAGTTAACCTATTTGAGGTACCTTAGTTCAAACATTGTTGCTCTATGATGTACTGTTTTGCCCAGATAAAGGTTACACAAAGAGAAACAGGAGAGGTTTAGTATTATATAGAATAGATAATACTTTATAGATAATACTTTCTGAGGAATCAGAGTATTGAAGGCATAAAAAGGAGGATGGGAGGCTGATAGCAAAGAGACACAGACTTTAAATTACAGCTAGCAATAGAAATTGTTGACCAAAAGTATCCTATAAAGTCACACAACCAGTGATATGAAAAAGTTTATAAGAAAGTACAATGTATTTCTGTAAATCCAATGATTCCTGTCTATCAATAGAAATAGTAGGTTATGGAAGGATATACTTTTTATGTTGTTCAGATGCATGGATATAGCTGCATGAATGCTTATATACAAAAAGTGCTTCCATTAGGAAGAAAAATCAAACTTTGCTTAACTTCAGCAAGGATGAATTGCCATTTTTAAATCTTGGAATCATATATGTGACTGTGGCATTCAAACTGGCTGTAGAAGAGCAAAATATTCATCGGTGTTATAGGTGCTATTATACATTTCCCACTCATTAAACAACCGGCTGATTGGCCTGGGAAAAGGTGGGATTACCTATGGAGAAAATACTTCTTTTCTCTCCCCTCCAAATGATTCCAATCAAGATCCCAGTCCCCACTTTGCATTCATCTGCCATGTTAATAGAAGACCTCCAAGGCCCCATCCTGTTATTCTTTTAGTGGTTTAAGCCATGATTTACTGAAATCTAACAACATGGCCTGAAGATTCAGTAGCATTAGAGCTCACAACAAATTGAACTGATTGAATTTTGAATGTTGAATAATTTAACCTGATTACCTCATTATTTTCCTTGGCTCTACCAAGTTTCCTGCTGCTGAGTTTCCATATAAACATACCAAGAACTAACATTTGCAAGGAACCTTTGAGTTATGAAGCTAAAATATGTTTAGAAACAGGTCAAGCTGTTCCAGCGAAATTACCCAACTATAATAAATGATCATGAAATAAAAATACTCTTTAACAGGAAAACCCATACATGATGATAGATGATAGGCCATAAGTGATAGGGGATGGATGGATAGAGATAGATAGATAGATAGATAGATAGATAGATAGATAGATAGATAGATAAATACCCTGTTTCCCCGAAAATACAACCTACCCTGAAAGTAAGTCCTAGCTTGATTTTTACATGTGTGCCCAATATAAGCCCTACCCCCAAAATAAGCCCTAATTAAGATCCCGCCCACTCCAGAGTGCACAGGTTAAAAATTAAGCTAGGGTGGAGATGGGGGTGGTGGAGGTGCCCTACTACTTATCTTTGGACACTTGTAGCCAGGCCTTGCACATCCTGACACCTGCCTTACTGGGCCATTTCTTCTGCAGCTGGCAAGGCTGGCAAGGCTGGCAAGGCCTCTGTAGCTGATAACAGAGCTCTGTTATTGGCTGCAGACGCCTTCAGGAAAGCCTTACCAGTCGCAGAAGAAGAACTTCCTGAAGGCCTCTGACAGCGAAAAGGAGGCTGGGAGCGAAGCGTGCAAGTGAGGTTAGTCAGTGGATGACAGCCCCTGAAAATAAGACCTGGTGCCTTTTTTGGTGGCAAAAAAAATATAAGACAGGGTCTTATTTTCAGGGAAATATGATAGATAGATAGATAGATAGATAGATAGATAGATAGATAGATAGATAGATAGATAGATAGATAGATATTCAAGTGGGGGGGAAAGTAACAACAGGATGGCAGTCGAAATACTACTATTTAAAATAATACTTTATTGACATACTGTAGGTATTCTTACCATCTTCTAATGATTAATTTAATTATAAACCATCACAATATTTTTACTGTATGCAATCACAGGAAGGCTGTCCCCCCCTCCCCGCCATGGCACAATAAACCCACTGATGCACAATTTCATTCCAACCATGGTACTTTAGCAAGGGAATTTTTATATCTAACCCATTGTTTGGATATAATGAATCTAAATAAGTTGTGGGGAGGGTGGTGGTAATCTTGCAATATTTACATGTTAACAGGTTCCCATCTGAATATAAAAGGTGTTGGATATGAAAAGAAACAATTTGAATACTCTGGCTGAAAATCACTATTTTCTATTTGGTGACAGGAAACAATGTTGAATAATCACTCCATCCCATTTCCAGTGAGTAGAGGCTGAAATAATCATTTACCCTAGATCAGAGGTGTCAAACTGGTGGTCCACGGGCTGGATGCATCAAGTGCAGTCCACACCCACCCCAGCTCCACAAAGGGGAAAAACCAGTGGTGAAATCCAAATTTTTTTACTACTGGTTCTGTGGGCGTGGCCTGGTGGATGTGGTGTGGCTTGAAGGGCGTGGCTTGGTGGGTGTGGCTTGGTGGGCATGGAAGGGGAAAGATATTGCAAAATCTCCATTCCCACCCCACTCCTGGGGGAAAGATATTACCAAATCTTCATTCCCACCTCACTCTGGGGCCAGCCAGAGGTGGTATTTGCCGGTTCTCCGAATTACTCACAATTTCCACTACTGGTTCTCCAGAACATGTCAGAACCTGCTGGATTTCACCCCTGGGAAAAATGTCATGAAATGTCATATGATGGCAATGTGATGCCACAGTTTGACACCAATGCCAGGGGTGGGGTCTAAATTTTTTTACTACCAGTTCTGTGGGCATGGCTTATTTTGTGGGCGTGGCTTGATGGTCATGTGACAATTCTTTAGGATTTAGCAGAGGATTTAGCAGAGGATTTAGTCTACCAAGCTTTTAACTGCTTGCAGAGCTGTACCGGTCTACTCATTTGTTTTTGGAGGCACCAGTCTACCCATTTATTTTTGCAGGCACCAGTCTACCCATTTATTTTTGCAGGCACCAGTCTACTCATTTGTTTTTGAAAGCACTGGTCTACCCATTTATTTTTGCAGGCACTGGTCTACTCATTTGTTTTTGGAGGCACCAATCTACCACCACACTGCCTTTTAACACTGATCAACTGTAGGATGGCCCTTTGAGATGCTGCGGCAAGAGTTTAAACAGTTTTTTTCCTTCTAGCTGATCAGCTGGGACTCAGGAGGCAGCAATAGATTGGGGGTGGGGCCAAATAAAAGGTAAGAATAATGGGGGGCAGGGGGGTGGAAGGGGGCAGAACCGGTTCAGTGACGTCATATCGTCACCGCTACCGGCTCGGTGGAACCGGGCCAAACCGGGAGGAACCCACCACTGACCAATGCCCTAGATAGACAATGAGATAGAGGGAGTTACAGGGAGAGTCTAAGGAGAAATTTCCTGACAGTTAGAACAATTAATCAGTGGAACAACTTGCCTTCAGAAGTTGTGAATGCTCCAACACTGGAATTTTTTAAGAAGATATTGGACAACCATTTGTCTGAAATAGTATAGGGTTTCCTGCCTAAGCAGGGAGTTGGACTAGAAGACCTCCTAGGGCCCTTCCAACTCTGTTATTCCATTCATTTTCTACAGCCACCAATCTGTCAGTGACTGTGCAGCTTACAATTCAAAAAATATATTACAATTAAAAATACTAAAACTTTGTAAAGCAATAAAAACACTAAAAAAACATCAATGCATGATTTCTATCCAAGCATTCCATCTTCTTGTCCATGTACCTGCTTACAGTATATTTCCTCACAGGATTATGAAATTAACAGGTACTGAAAGACAAGGGTTGCAGCAGTTTTCTGCTTTGGAATGGCATGCTGACTGCGGACCAGGTAACTCCATGGAGGGCTGTCTTAAAGGTAGAAGTATTTTTGAACATGCGTAGATAGGTACCATGATGGGGACACAGAGGAATTTTTAACTTCCATCTGGAAAATGGAATATGTGGAATTGAAAATTACCTGGGTGTGAACACTGAAATAGTAATTGGCAAGGGAATAAATATGAGAGAGTTGTAGAAGCAGAAATGGTTAGCAGTTTGCAGCCTAACTGGGAAAATTAAGGTGACAGTAATATTGATCTCTCCAGCATAAATATTCTGCTTTTCAGTGCTGGTAAAATATTAATTCTATTTTTTATTGAAAAACTTTGTATTTGAAAAACTAAAATATTAATTCTAGATGAAAATTCTGACTTGAAAGTTCTGACATGCTTGACAGAAGAGGGGGAGTTCACCCCTGCTAGCGCTACAGGCGATGACTTGGGGTGGAAGATGGAATGGCTGTCATCACTAGTGATGCTCTCTCATTGTCCAGATGCTTCACGTGGCAGTGTGCCAATATGTAGTGCATGCTGTTGTATTTGGGATGCTATTCCTGTAATTTGGGTTTATCACGCTTCTAACAGACTGGGAGATTCTTAGCATCCTTGCCCCATTTAAGGGGCACCCATACTCGGGGCCATTGTTAGGTTTTGCCGCCATAAAATTATGGCATCCTTCACTTAATCCTCAAGGGAAAGACTGAAGGCAAACAAGGTCCAGGCAGAAGAAGAACATCATGGCTTCAAAACCTAAGGGACTGGTTTGGACAAAAGTCAGCAGCACTTTTTCATGTAGCTGTTGACAAAAATAGGATTGCCAACATGATCGCCAACGTCCGATGACAGATATGGCACAAGAAGAAGAAGATTCCTGTAATATCCACCATGCTCAGTGGTGGGTTTCAAAAATTTTTACTACTGGTTCTGTCGGTGTGGCTTGGTGGGCATGGCGGGGGAGGATACTGTAAAATCTCCATTCCCTCCCCACTCCAGGGGAAGGTTACTGCAAAATCTCCATTTCCTCCCGATCAGCTGGGTCTCGGGAGGCAGAGAAGAGATGGGGGCGGGGCCAGTCAGAAGTGGTATTTACCGGTTCTCCGAACTACTCAAATTTTCCGCTACCAGTTCTCCGAACTACTCAAAATTTCTGCTACTGGTTCTCCAGAACTGCTGAAACCCACTTCTGACCATGCTACATAGCAGTCTTCCTCCCTGAACTAGCCAAAATCATCTCAGGCATTAGATTAGATTACTTAGATTCCTTGTTTTCTCAGTGTTCATGCTGGCATTTTTCCATCAAGAGTGGCTCTGGATTTGGGGCTTCCCATGATGGCCATAGACCTGTCACAACTAGCATCTGTCTCTGTGTATATAATGGAACACATGTTTTATTTGGTTTTCTGTCCAGGTGGGTAATAGTCTCACTGTGATGACTCAGGGTGAGGCACAGAAGCAACACAGCCAGAGAACAGTTCTAGCTTCCCTTTATTGCTCCAACTTTCCCCCAAATATCCTCACGTTTACTGCAAATCCTGGAGCAAAGCTCTCACATGCATCTCTGACAGCCGCTGGCTGGGAGTAGTCCAGCATGCAAAGTTAGCAAGGCAGCAACCAAGGTAGAAGTCCAGCGAGGTAGGCAAACTGGGCAAGGCTCACAGCAAAATCCAGACATCGCAATGGCATGCAAGGCTCCAAGAATTCAGCATTTGTTCCCAACAAATGTCCCTCCCAACAGTGTCTCTTTAAATCACATTCTCCAGGTGAGCCTTGTGAAGATGGGCAGCGCACCCTCCTCCCAAGTCGTCAGGTAGCCCTGCGCTAATCCAGCCTTCTCTCCATTCTTTGTGCTCGGGAATTGGAGGGGCAGGTAATTGCTCATTGCCAGAGCTCTGTCGCTCCTGTGCTCCACTGTCTGCCCTGTCCTCCCCTCTCACCTGGTCCTCCTGTGCCATCTCTCCCTCGCTGGTGACCCTTCCCAGGCCCAAGGGACCCAGGACTGCCTCATTCTGCCCCTCTGGTCATTCCTCTGTTGCAGGGGTGAAATCTAAAATTTGTTACTACTGGTTCTGTGGGCGTGGCTTGGTGGGGGCGGTGTAATGTGACTGGGTGGGCATGGCCAACTTTTTTTTTTAACTTTTAAAAGCATTTTTTCTACAACCTCTTCAGCCAAAGAGGGTACAGAAAAAAATGCTTTTAGAAGCCTCTGACCATCAGGCAACTCAGCTGGGATCACCAGAGGCTTTTAAAGGCATATTTTTTTCCTTTAACCTCTTCAGCTGAAGAGGTTGGAGAAAAAAATGCTTTTAGAAGCCTCTGACGATCCCAGCTGAGCCGCGCAATCATCAGAGGCTTTTTTTAAAAAAATGCTTTTAAAAGTAAAAAAAAAACAGCCTCTGATGCGGCTCAGCTGGGCATGGGGCGTGTGTGTGCAGGGATTTTTACTACCAGTTCTCCAAACCACCCGCCGCCATCGCTACCGGATTGGGCGACCTGGTTCAAACCAGGGCATTTCACCCCTGCTCTGTTGGCCCTACCTCTGTCTCGTCTTCCTTCTCAGACTCAGGCTCCAACAGGGCCATAAAACTCATAATGAAAGAAGCTTCTGTCATGGCAAATCATTCCCTGGTTAGTTTTAGATTGACAGTCACTATAAACTTTTTCAAAGTTGGAGAACAGGCTAAAATGATGTGAGTCACCTGATAGATCTAGATTGTTTCTTGAGTACATACAGCTAATTTCCCAGTTTGCTGGAGATGGGTTCCAGTGGCCACTATTGTTCCTAAACGTCTCTTTTCCTTTTACACAGATAGATTACTCCCTTGATTTTTTAGAGTTCAGATTATCAAAGCCTATGGAATGTCAATTAGAACAGATGTGAAGGAAATCTGGGACATATGACATCTATTATTGAGTAAAACTCACTGCAACCAAGGCAGAAAAATGTTCCTGCTTCCCTGTGTCCTGTGAATCTGTATAAAATGGCCTGATGCTACAACTTTGCATTGCCATTTAAATAGAAACTATAATAAATATGTTAAAGTTATTATTCCACACTTCTGTTTTGATGAGTACTCAAGGCAGCTATGAAAATGATAGAATGCACGCAATTAAAAACCAATTAGAACTATCAATAAAGTAAGCATTAAAATTACTTAACAATGAAATGTACCTTTAGATTTTCTAAAAGCAGAAATGGTGAGGGCCAGGCTCAGCTTTCAAGGGAGTTACATAGTTTTTGTAGTTAATCATTCCACTGCTGTGAGGGTTTATGGAATTCCTGGGGCAATGCAGTCATCAAAGAAGTTGCTAAGCTTGGTCATTGGTCTAGGTACTTAGGTACTGGAGGCATCTCCAGTTGCTTGCCCTCAGCCCTACAGAATCTAATTAGTAGTGTGGAGTGAGGCATTCTTTTGAATTGAATCAGAGTAATTCCATGGATGCAAATTACACGTAGTTATTTGGAAATGATCCACCACTGAACATGGATTGGATCTCCATGTACAATAGAATTCCACACATCACTTTTACATAGGTCACTGTTCATTTTTTGTTTTTAAAGCCATACAAAGTATAAGAGTTGATGCTCTGTCTGCAAGGAATGCTTAATGCAGTAGCGCATACACAACAAATTGTTTCCATTCGTACTCTAAGTGGTGCAGTTCATTCTGTTGCCGCCATCAGCTCATTTAGCTCTATGCAGCACCTGCTCCTTCTAGCTTCAGAGACCACTACATGTGACTGATTGCCACCTGCTATGGGACAATATAATGAAAGAGACCAATTGCCTTCCTACTCTGTTTTTGGGCTTTCCAACAGTATCTAGTAACCCCTGCGGCAGTGGTGGGATTCAAATAATTTAACAACCAGTTCTCTGCCCTAATGATTTCTTCCAACAACCAGCTCACCAAACTTCTCAGAAAGTTAACAACTGGTTCTCCCGAAGTGGTGCGAACTGGCTGAATCCCACCACTGCTCTGCGGCATATAGGATGCTGATTTAGATGAATTATTGGTCTAAACCAGCAGGACACGTTACTTTATTTATGAAATATCTGACTCACTTTTCATTGATTAAAATCATGCTAAAGAAGTTACAGCATATTAAAACAATTTGCAGTAAAATGATATTATGCATCTTAAAATCAGAAAGAAACTATCATCTCAGCAAGAAAATTAACAACAAAATGCAGAAGCTGCAGCAGCACAAATTTATGCAACTATCATTCCCAAGTATCTCAGTCAAAATAATCCAATCACAAGAGATACTAATGTGCAGCAACATCTGGTCACAGGTTCTACAGTCTTGCAATACAGAAAAGTATGGGAAGCAGTTCTGAACAGACCTTCTAATCGTGTAGGAGAGTCAGCTGCAGATGTTGCCAGGATCTGCTTCATGCAACTAGATATATTTAGCACCATGTCAGGGAACAATAGAATAGAATAGAATAGAATTCTTTATTGGCCAAGTGTGATTGGACACACAAGGAATTTGTCTTGGTGCATACGCTCTCGGTGTACATAAAAGAAAAGATGCATTCGTCAAGAATCATAAGGTACAAAACTTAATGATAGTCATAGGGAAACAGCACAAACAAGCAGCACATGCAGAATCCTTTTACTCATGGAAATAATGCAAAACTAGCAAGAAAAGGGGTTTTATTACAAACCGAAGTGCAACTATAGGGTCCCCACAAAAAAAAGAAATTCTGCACTGAATACAAATTATAGTTATGCGGCAGTTTTCTGCCAAATAAATAAGGGGACAGAAACGCTTGGAATCCAAACCAAAACAGTGTATAATATGTCAAACTGGATTTTTACAATGCCATAATGAAGAGTTGGAAGGGACATGTCTTTCCATTTTATACATGTATATTTTTGCCATTTCCAAAACTCCTCTCTGCCTCTGAGGAAGTCAACAGAAAATGCTTCATCAAATGGCAATAATATAAAGAAAATAATGAAGACAGGGGTGAAATCTACTTACCTTCCCAACTGGTTCAGAAGTGCGTGTACGCATCACATGTGTGGTTGGACCCTCTGCGCATGCACAAACCCTTCTGCGCATGCACAGAGGGTAAAAAACAGGTTATTTACTGGTTAAAACCAGGAAGTAACAACGACTGGGGGTGGGTGGAGCCTCCCGCCACCATCGCTACCAGTTTTCCGAACCGCCGGCTGCCATCGCTACCAGTTCAGTCGAACCGGTCTGAACCGGGAGCATTTCATCCCTGGATGAAGACCTTTGGGCCTCGTCTTATGATGACTGGAAGAAATGATCCTTATGGGGTCCATATGGTTCTTCATCACTTCTGAATGTAAACAGTCTTATCATGGCCTTGTGAATAATCTCTTCCTATTAGATCTGTTCAAATACTATCTTCCTTTCTAGACTTTTCCCTTTTCCTCTTTAAAAACAGCAGTTGTGATTGTTGCAGCCACCCAGTTGGTGAAAAAATAAAATTCTGAAGCCACATTGTTGCTTGGTAACCACCTGCTAGGAAGCACAAAAGTCGAACACAGACAGTCTCCTGGAGCCTGTGAGGGCATCACATCTCATAGACATCTGGACGCTTTACAGTTGCCTGAGGATCAAGAATGTTGAACATGGCTAATTCAGGGGTGAAATCCAGCAGGTTCTGACAGGTTCTGGAGAATTGGTAACAGAAATTTTGAGTAGTTCAGAGAACCGGCAAATACCACCTCTGGCTGGCCCCAGACTGGGATGGGAATGGAGATTTTGCAATATCCTTCCCCCAGGAGTGGGGAGGAAATGGGAATTTTGCAATATCCTTACCCTGCCATGCCCACCAAGCCACGCCCACAGAATTGGTAGTTAAAAAAAAATTGGATTTCACCACTGGCATAATTCCTCTAAAGCAGCTTTACTCTATATCAGAGGTCCTCAAACTTGGTAGCTTTAAGACTTGTTGACTTCAACTCTCAGAATCCGGAAGTGAGTCCACCTACCCTGAAAAAGAACAACTATAAGCAGTAGTAAAATGGCTTCATGTATTGGGGAAAAATATCTTGATGGTTAAGTAGGGTAAATATTTCGCAACTGATGCTTCAATAATCTATGGCAGTCACTTTCTGATAGGCAAGCATGCTGGACAGCTGCTAAATGGTTCAGTGCTTGACAAATTTCTAATCTAATACCTAATGGAATCCAAAGGACAACATGAAATGGTTGTCTATGGAGATTCTCAGTCATCTAGGCTATCATTGTCTCAAAGGTGCTTTTTCAAAAGGCAACTGGACTTTCTTTGTTTTTGCTTCAAGACATTTCACTTCTCATCCAAGAAGCTTCTTCAGTTCAGAACTTGGATGAGAAGCTAAACATCTTCAAGCAAAAACAAAAGAACTCCAGTTGCCTTTTGAAAAGGCACCTTTGAGGCCAGGGGTAAAATCTACTTACCTTCCTTACTGGTTCAGAATTGCTTGCAGTGCGCTTGCGCTCACTTTGTTCACACATGGATGCACGTGCATCACATGCACGCGCAGACCTTCTGCGCTTGTGCAGAAGGTTAAAAACACATTACTTCCTGGTTAAAACCAGGAAGTAATGACACCCGGGTGGGTGGGCGGAGTTTTGCGCTGCTGTCGCTACCGGATCGCTGAACCAACAGCCAAGATCGCTACCGGACTAGGCAATCCAGTCCGATCTGGGAGCATTTCACCCCTGCTTTGGGACATGAAATGGTTTGCAGCCTATTTGGGTAGGCTTCCCAAGGCATCTGCTGGCCCACTTCAGAAAACAAACTGTTACATTAGCTGGATCTACCAATCTAATTATGTTCTCAGATGGATTAATGGGTAAACTTAGTTATGTAGAGATTCAATCAAATGGAGAAGAATTTGTGCCAGTAATTTTTATTTTAATCATCCTGTGGAAATTAGAAACATCCCATTCGCCGTTCATTCTAGGATAACTTTTATCATATTTTGTAAAAATACAGAAAAATATCTATAACTGGAAAACATGAAATAATTGAAAATACATTATTTAGCCAAGTGGTCTTGTTTATGCAATGTTAAAATAGTTAATTTTGACTCAATTTTAATCATGAGAATATGGTGTGTTATTTACAATCGATAAAAGCTGGGGAGCTAGATCTCTATCAAAATTTGGACTGAATTAGTTAAAGGTTTATCCTCAAGATGAAAACAAGCCAGCACTCCAGGTTGAAACAGACTGAATCTATCAGTGGTGGGATTCTACCAGTTTGGACCGGTTCGGGTGAATCGTTAGCTCCGACTTTCAGCAATGAGCGAACCGGTTCTTTCTTTCTTTGAAATGGGCCCGCCCGCCCACCTCTGCGTTATACTCACCTATATTCCTGTTTCCGAAGCCCAGCTGATTGGGGGGAGCAGAGTGGATTGCCGTTCCTCAGCTGTTTTCCTTGCTCTCAGCAACGCAGAATTTCAATTTTTCGCAAATTGCGCACACGTGTGCAGTGAACCGGTTGTTAAACCGGTAGGATCCCACCATTGGAATCTACAGCAAGATTCTTCTGTCTTAGATATTTCTTTACAAATGCTAACCATCTTGAATTATGTTTCAACCATGTTGATGATATTCTAATCTGCTTTTCAGTTGGTTCTTTCCAACTGAGAATACACTTTTAATTCAAACTGTACAGCTAGGCTTTTTTTTTTTTTTTTACTTTTAAAATCATTTTTTCGGCCAAAGAGGTTGTAGGGAAAAAAATGCTTTTAAAAGTAAAAAAAAAACAGCCTCTGATGATCTCGTGACTCAGCTGGGCATGGTGGGGAGTTGCAGGGATTTTTGCTACCGGTTCTCTGAACCACCCACCGCCATCGCTACCGGATCGGGCAATCCAGTCCGAACCGGGAACATTTCACCCCTGCTTAGAGGAGGACAAACAGTTCTAAATATAGCACATCTTTTGAACATTATTATAACACTCATTGTTGTTTTGCTCCTTCATCACCAGGCAGCTTCCTTTAGTGCCCATGGGGACATCTGAGCGAATGTCACAGGGTTTTACCTTTCCGTGCTTCCAATACTTATATAAGACTGCAAGAGGTCATCTGTTGGCCTTTTGGTAAATATCATCACTATACTGAAAAAAATCAATTTTATATCACTATTTCAGGAAGAGCTGAGGATGGTGTGGAAATCATGGCCAAGTGTTTGAAAACTGTGGAGAAAGAAAGGTTAAAGAAAATCAGATTAAATCCAGATGGAAAGACTGTTTGCCAGTGATAAATTTGATTCCATTTCAATTTCAGGGTTAGCTTTTTTTGAAGACACACTTTCCCCATATGGAATATATCTATAATCTGGGGATTTTCTTGGACCTTCTGCTTGGGCAGTAAGTAGAAGCTGGGACCAGGTAGCATGTGTGACACATGTCCTTGATGTCATGTAGTTAGGCTGTTATATTGTATTCAACTTGGGCAGTAGTGAAATCCAATTCTTTTTACTACCGGTTCTGTGGGCGTGGCTTGGTGGGCATGGTGTGGCTTAGTGGACATAGCTTGGTGGGCATGGCAGGAGAAGGATACTGCAAAATTCCCATTCCCACCCCACTCCAGGGGAAGGATACTGCAAAATCCCCATTCCCACCCCACTCCGTGGGAAGGATACTGCAAAATCCCCATTCCCTCCTCACTCCTGGGGGAAGGATATTGCAAAATGTCCATTCCCACCCCATTCTGGGGCCAGTCAGAAGTGGTATTTGCCAGTTCTCCGAACTACTCAAAATTTCAGCTACTGGTTCTCCAGAACCTGTCAGAACCTGCTGGATTTCACCCTTGAACTTGGGCCTGCCTTTGAAAGCATCTGGAAGGCTTCAATCAGTTGGCTGTCTAACCAGAAGTAGTAGATTTAGCCATTTAACACATAGGCTTCAGTTGCTGCATTGATTTAATGCTTTTTTGCTGGCTCAGCTTCAAAATGCTTTAAAAAAAAGTTTTACATGGTTTGGCTCCTGGATATCTATTGAACTATTCTTCTTGACAAGATATGCCTTGCCCTGCATGTTTCAATGGAGGCAGACCTAGAGGCTCTATTTAGTAAGTGCTAACAGAGAATAATGCTGTGCAAGGATTGTACTTTACAAGAATGCCACTAACACTGTCATTGTGTGAGGAAGGGCTTCTTTGAACTGAAGGTTGGAATGTATACAGAAACACAGCATATTTTAGTCTGCTAAGTGAGAGTTCTATATTAGAGACTTTAGAATAGAATAATAATAGAATAACAGAGTTGAAGGAACCTTGTAGGTCATCTAGTCCAATCTGCTGTTCAAGCAAGAGACCAGGGGTGAAATGCTCCTGGTTCGGACCGGATCGCCCGATCCAGTAGTGATGGAGGCAGGTGGTTCGGAGAACCCATAGCAAAAATCCGTCCCCCCCCACATTGCCCAGCTGAGCTGCGTAATCACCAGAGGCTTTTTTAAAATTATTTTTAAAAGAATTTTTTCTACAACCTCTTTGGCCGAAAAAATGCTTTTAAAAGTAAAAAAAAAGCCTCTGATGATCGCGCGGCTCAGCTGGGATCATCAGAGGCTTTTAAAAAAAAAGAAAGCCTCTGCCGATCAGGCAAGTCAGCTTGGATCGTCAGAGGCTTTAAAAGCATTTTTTTTACAATCTCTTCAGCCGAAGAGGTTGTAGAAAAATGGTTTTAAAAGGAATAAAAAAAAGTTGGCCACACCCACTCAGTCATATTACACCCCCCACCCCCAAGCCACGCCCACAGAACCGGTAGTAACAAATTTTACATTTCACCACTGCAGGAGATCTTATACTAGGGGTGTCAAACTCACATCGATACAGTGGCGTCATGTGGCATATCGGGACTTTTTTCAACTTTGCTAAACTGGGGCGGGCCCAGCACATGACGCATCCATCCCGTAGGCAGGGACTTTGACACCCCTGCCCTATACCATTTCTGACAGATGGCTGTCCAGTCTCTTCTTGAAAACTTCCAGTGATGAAGCACCCACAACTTCTGAAGGCAAGCTGTTCCATTGATTGATTGTTCTCCCTGTCAGAACATTTCTCTTTATTTCTAGGTTGAATCTCTCCTTGGTCAGTTTTCACCCATTATTCCTTGTCTGGCCTCCTGGTGCTTTGGAAAATAGATTGACCCCCTCCTCTCTGTGACAACCCCTCAAATATTGGATGCTTTCATATAGTTTATTGTAATAAGACCGTAGCAAATGAAATCTGAAATTTTCTGAGATCCTAAACCAAAGATTATTTGCTTTCTGCTTAAACAGAGCTCTGAAAGATATTTTACTGAAGGTCTCAATGTCATTTAAGTCAAGGATATGGGAATATGGGGACATGTCGACATGCTTTTTCTGTAGCTGTTCTCCAGGTGTGGGACACTCTGAATCTCATCACATTTCACAGATTCTTCTACTCTGGGTGTTTGGGATCTAATGGCATCTATGATGCCTGTTAAATAGATAGTTGGGTATTATATGGGATATCACATAATTATGATTATGTGCCATCAAGTCATTTTCAATTGCTAGTGACCATATAGATAGGATATTGTGTTTTTTTAAAAATAGTTTTTATTGAACAATTTCCAAGTTTAAAAACCACAAAAATACAAATACAAATACAAACAAATAAAAATTATAAGCAACATAACAGTGTAATGTAATTTTACAGCTTTCCGTATCAGCATGTATATTCTGCTGTTATAATTCACTGTTCAATATTTGCCTTCTCGTATATTTTAGTAAATCTAGTAATAGAATAATAATTATGTTGTAATATTATGTTATGTTCTGATTATACATATATACTGTACATTTAACTTTATACTATAGTCAATGGTTTTTAAGGTTAGATAGGATATTGTTTACTCTTAATTTTAGTGCTTGTATTTTCTTCCTCTTTGTAAACTGCTTTCAGATTTATGGAAAAGGGACTACATAAAATCCTTATTAAACAACTATCAGCATTTGCAAGACGAGAGCCAAAGTTGGAGAATCTAGACAGCAGCTACCAGTGGGAGCTCACAGAAAAGAAAAGAAAATAGGGAAGCCAAAGAAAATTTTGGAAGTTGCTTTTCTAGACACAGGATTGTACTGAACTCTAAATAAACCTGAGACACAACCAACCCTGAATTAACAATCTTAAGGTAATGACTGTTGGAGTCAGCAATTGTGACTCCCCTTTTGTCATCTTGATGTTGCCCTTCATTCCTAGTTGTCTCATAATTATCTATTATCTAGCAATAATGTGTTTGGAAGTTCATACAGATGCCTTCCTCCAGGAGGAAGAATAAGTGATTGAAAAAATACACTAAAGACAGGCTCTTCAAGAGATCTCTGCTAATTCACAGCAGCTGTGCATCTGATCTCTCTTTTGTGTTCAGGGAAAATATATATATATATAATGGGGCAGGAATTGCAAGGTCAGCTACCCCAGCACTCTGCAAAGATGCCAGAAACTAATCATGTGCTGCCAAAAAGGTTTTCTACCTCTGTACGTTGTAAATCTGACACAGGGAAGTAGTACACACATTTGGGAAACAAGGGATTGTCTTTTATGTCTCTCATTTAAAATGCTTCTCTGAATTGAGAACCAAATAATGGGACCAAAGCAGGCTCCAGAGTTAAATTAGTTCTGTCAAGCGATGAAATCTGAGAACATCTTGCCATAAACGGGCCAATTTTTCATCCTGTTTAAGAATGAGCAAGATTTGCAAGGTAGTAAAATTGTCTGGATTACGCTGTGTAAGCCTGGATTATATTGAACAAAGTTAGTTGGAGCACTGGAGTTTGCCACATTAAAGAGAGCATGTTTCTCTTTAAATTGTATTAACTTAATTACAAATAGCAGTGTCGTCGGATTGACTCTACGACTGTAAGCAGAACCTCTGTAAGATCCCAAGAGGTACAGGAGAAAAGCTTCCCCTTTTTCTCCCTCCATGAATCCTATGTCAATATATGTTTTTTTCTTCATTGCTTTCCTCCACTGAAAAGAGTGGAGGAGGGGTGTCCACAGGGCTTGGTCAAAAAAGTTAAGAAGGTGTTGGAAGAAATATCTATCTGGTTCAGTTCCAAGCTGGGGGAAAGACACTGGAAACATGGAGGTTGGTTGGAAAGATGGTTTAATGATGAAGCAGAACCATCAAGCACATGATCCTGATGCAGCTGACCACATGGAGTTGAGAATGAGGGGTTTTTATATCTTCTCTTGGCCTTTGCACTTGAATTTCCTGTTCCTGTGCAAGAACATGTACTCTATTGGCTGTTGTAGGGGGTCATAGCTGGCTCTGTAGATTGTCTGAGCCAAGCTTGGTTTAAGCTTGGTCTGCTGATGCAATGAAGGGGCTTGTTGGGCAATTCCTATTGTGGCTGAGAGCTAATCCTACCTTTGTTCAGATCTTGCTGCAGGGAATTTGCTTTGGAATAGAGCTACCTAGGTCTCAATAAGCTCTTTATCTCTTAAGTGCTGACGTCTGCTGAGGGCCATCAAGAAAGGTGGGGGCTGTTTTCTGTCTCCAAGAGCATGTTTCTCAATCTCTTATCCATATAATCCTTATAATATACTGCCTTTTTAATACTTCTCAAAATATTCATTCTTCTAGGAGAGGGATGGGTGCTAACCAGAGGTGGTATTCAGCAGGTTCTGACCGGTTCTAGAGAACCGATAGCGGAAATTTTGAGTAGTTTGGAGAACTGGTAAATACCACCTCTGACTGGCCCCGCCCCCATCTATTCTCTGCCTCCTGAGTCCCAGGTGATCGGGAGGAAAAGGGGATTTTTCAGTAACCTTCCCCTGGAGCCCACCCACGATTTCCGCTACCGGTTCGGGTGAACCAGTCTAAACCGGCTGAATACACCTCTGGTTATTGTACCATACTACATATCAGATTGAAGCAGAGACATTTGATCCTGAACTCTGGGGTTTTACAAGGTGTTCAGTTGAAGAACCTTTTCTGCATTTTATTCTTAAATTAAAAGTTATTTCTGACACTTGTGCCTTTATTTTGGTTTTTATGGAAGTTATTATTGTATTTTAATTCTCTTAAGGATGTGGTATATTTTGATACATTTAATTGTATGCTGCCCAGAGTGAGATGGGCAGTTTCTAAATTTCATATGTAAATAACATAAAATAAATAAAAATAAAAATTTACAATCTGGTTGTGTTACCAGTGTTTTTTACAGGAAACCAGAGCCATCTGCAAGTGGGAGTGGAGCTTCAAATGTGATGTGCATTTGATCTACTTTTGTACCTTTGTTGTGATGTTGGAGGAATGTATGAAAAGAGTGAAGCTTGTTTTACCACCATGCAAAGTTGCTTTATCATTTTGGTGAAAATCTCTCTGAATTTCTTTTTAGGAAAAATATGAAAGTATAGGTAGCCCTTGGCTTACAACAGTTCCGTTTTTGACCGTTCAAAGTTACAACCACACTGAAAAGGTGACTTATGACCGTTTTTCACACTTACGACCTTTGTAGCATCCCCAGGATCATGGGATCAAAATTCTGATGCTTGGCAACTGGTTCATACTTATGACCGTTGCTGTATCCTGGGGTCATGCGACCACCTATTGCAACCTTCTGACAAGCAAAATCAGTGGGGAAGCCAGATTTACTTAACAACTCTGTTACTAACTGCAGTGGTTCATTTAACAACTGTGGCAAGAAAGATTGTAAAATGGGGCAAAATTCACTTAACAAATGTCTCACTTAGCAACATAAATTCTGGGCTCAATTGTGATCGTAAGTGGAGGACTACCTGTATATTGGTTTTTAAAATCAAAAGTACTAAACAGTGACCATACAACATTACCTTTATTCCCAATAGGCTTTTGGGAAAGCTAATTTGTTTTTCAATTATCATATAAATGAACCTATTCCTACAATATGTTACACATTTTAACTGTATCAGGAAAGAAGCCAATAAAATAGAATGGGAGTTAATCGTTTCCCCTTTTCTTGTGGAAGCAATCAGTTTTTCTCCAAAGATTTTTTTTTTTTATTAATGAAGTGATTGTGTGTGGTATCTTTTCAGATCTCTCAGTTCTCTAGTGAGTTTATTAAAAGGAAGTAAAAGAGCTTCTTTAAAAAAAAACAGAATTTGTACAACAGCAAATCAACTGCAACAAATATTCCATTCCTGTTCCCCCTTTCTATGGTTCAGTGGAGCTAAAAAGGAAACATAAGGGGCACAGATCCTCAAAACAGAATTTCTATGTGGTAGGTTGCTATTTCACAGATGTGGAGTTTCATGGATTAAGGTGCAATTAACTCTAACGGATGGATTCACATTTCAGTTCCTTTGCAGTCTTCTACCGGTGTAAATAAAAAGTTAAGAAAAAGAAAATAAAAACCATTTTTTTTATCCAATTGACACTTTAAGTGACTTTTTGCCTCTTACATTTAGAAATCAGTGCATTTTAATATTCTAAAATCCAGTGGGTATGTCAGTTGAACAGATAAGGCCAATGTTCATTCAGTACATTTGACTGGGATAAGATGGAAAAAAAGGCCAACTCCATTCAATCTATCCATTGTTTTCATAGCATATTGCTTTACATGAAGCAGAAGTATTATATTATGATCCTAGCAAATCTCCTTTGTCTATGTAACCTTCTATCAAAGTGCTTATTAAGATAGCAATAATGATACATTAATCCCTCAGATATTTTTGTCCTATTTTGTAGTAGAAAATTGAATCACAGCCAACATGCAAAAACCCCTTCTATTACTGAACATAAGAAAAAAAAACCTCTTTAACATTAACAGTAAGTTGAAGAATTATTTAACCACAGAGACTGTCATCTTCCCTACATTGGATATATTCAAACATATTTTAAATAGCTATCGCTTGGGAATGCTTTACTTTGAGTTATTTCAATCAATAAGGGGTTGACTTCTAACTATGATTCTATAATTTTTCACCCATTCTCCTAGATACTTTGGATAAATGTGCAGTGCATTTCTGCAATGTGATTTACTTGCTGTTGTCTGGCAGTTTAAGATTTAATATTGGAAGTGATCTCAGTCAATTTCTGGCCATTGCAATTTTTATTGTTTTCTCAATATTTTGGGAAGTACAAGTAGCATATTCAGCAAAAACTGAAATAATAGAAAGTTTATTTCTGAAAGTTAATTTCTATTATTTTACAATGGTTAATTAATTAATCTCTTCATAAACAAGACATAACAAAATCTATACTCCAAATTTAATTATTTTAAAGAGTCCCAAAATGAGGGCAGTTGGTATGTTAGTTGTCAAGTTGCTTTATGGATGCTAACATTTGACACAGATGAGAAAAAACGGGGTTTTTGAAAAATATCCAGAAAGATAAATAGTGGAAATACAAAATCATCTAAATCAGGGATATCAAACTCAAGGTGCTTAGATCTGACCCATGGGGTTGCCCTGGAAACAGCGAAGGACTGGCCCACAGTGCCTCTGCCAAGAAAAATGGAGCTCGTGGCCCTCCCAAGCTCTGTTTTTGCTAGCAGAGGGTTGCAGGAGGCCATCACAGCCAAAAACAGAGCTTGGAAGTCCATTTTCATTGGCAGAGCACTCGGGCCGCCACAGGCGCCCCTGACATGAGTGAAGTTGAGCTGGCCATGCCCATCTTGGCCACGCCCACCCCAGCCCCCTGAGGTCAAGCACAGCCCTGATGCAGCCCTCAATGAAATCAAGTTTGACACCCCTGATCTAAATGATGCTCTTTTTTTTTTTTAAACTCCATTCATCTATTTGTGTGTACTGGAAAAAAGACAGGACGCATTAATGGAACATTTCCCAACTTAATAACAAAAAACTCCCACCCAATATGAGTGCGTAACAAGAAAGATAAGCCTCCTGTAACCCATTCCATTTTTCTGCAGCAACAGACTGTGCAGAAACCGCAGAGGAACACAACGTTTCTTATCATATGTAAGCCAACGCTAGTATCCACAAGACAAACTCAAATTTCATTCTAAGCATATGGCTAGATATTCCAGGGGGTAAACTTCCTAAAAATTAGTTCCAGAAGAGATTCTCAAAAATCACATAGTATGATGAAACCTTGGCAGGAAAGCCTTTAAGTGTTGCCAGAGGCAAGATCTCAGGCTTATAGGCAAATTTGGCCCCTTGTTGGTCAGTGAACAATAATATTCTTGTACCTTCTCTTCAGTAAGTTTTTGACATTGGTAAAACTCTGCAAATCTAAGGTCTGACTATATCACCAGTACCTTCTGTTTTCTCGCATTAACATCCACAGGAAAGCACTTGGGTAACTGCTTTCAGATGATCATGCGAAGCCATTGCAAAGGACGGGGATTTCTGCAGCAATCCCAAATGTCATTTCTCTGAACATTTGCAGATGCGTGCAAAAGCTTAGGGTTGCATATGGCAGCAGTTAGAGATGATTGGAGAGCATCAGGCAGGTCATGAACATGCAAATTAATTTCAAAAGCTACCCACTGGGCACATGAACAGAACTTTCAATCAGCTATGGTTAAGAATCCAAATGTTCTGGTACCATAAAGAATAAGCCAGCACCATCTTGTAGCTTGAGCTGTACACAGCCTACAGTCACAAATGCACATGGCACTTTAGTAAGGAAAGAAATCAAATTCTTGTGCTAAAGGACTGACATTCTAAAACAGGGGTCCCCAACCTTGGCAACTTTAAGGCTTGTGGACTTCAATTCCCAGAACTCTGGAAGTTGAAGTCCACAAGTCTTAAAGTTGCCAAGGTTGGGGACCCCTGTTCTAAAACACAGTTTAGCAAGGACTGTTCTGTTTCAGAAATTCATGTTTTATTTATAATTTTACCAGTGTGTTTTCATACTTGATTAGGGTGAGGGTACATGACTTCATGAAGCAAAAGCCTGCCCTTGACCTTTGAGAGGCATACCAAAAGCTATTCCAAATTGCGTTTTAAGGATAATAACAAAAATAGAAATTTCTTCCTCTCAGGGGGCACCCATCAACAAGACATGGTTCTTAGATGCAACGAGATGGCAATTTTTAAAAGAAGGAATCAGGAGTACGTCCTCCTTATGGTAATGTGTTGGGGCAGTTAGATGTTCTTGGGACAAGGCAGTCCTGCGAGTAACCTGGTCCTATGTCATGTGTGACTTAAAGGTCACACCGGCACAGTTGGAAGCCTATTGGGAGCCAGAGTAATGAACGGTGTCCATAATTACCTGCATCATTGCATTCTTGGCCAATTGAAGCTTCTGGATGGTCTTCAAGGATAGTCCTATGGAAAGTGTGTGGCAGTAGTCCAATTGGGAAGTGATTGAAGCATGAGCGACTATGAGCAAGGCTTCAGTTCAGGAAGGCATAACTGGTGTCCAAGCCATAGTTATACAAAGACCCCCAGGTGCAACAACTAACTGTTCTTCAAGAGAGAGCTGAGTCCAGCAGAACACACACAGACACACACAATTGTGCACCAAGTCTGAAAAGAGCAATGCTATGAGAGGTATGTAAGGACGCATTGGTACTTAAAGGTAAATGCTAGGGAATTCTGAAGTAGCATTCAAAATACTGAAAATCCTTTGCACTTTTGAAAATAGAGAGCATTCTGCCTAATAAAGAGAGGGCATGTTACTTGACTTAGACTGAGCCAAGTAATATATGTGTCAAAATAATGATTTTGTTTGCTGAGTTTATTTTACAACAGGGTTTTTGTCATCCAAAAATGGAAAAAATGGATGGAAAGCCAGTTTGGTGTAGTGCTTAAGGTACCGTGTTTCTCCGAAAATAAGACCCTGTCTTATATTTTTTTGAACCCTGAAATAAGCACTTGGCCTTATTTTCGGGGAGGTCTTATTATTTTGGGGCATGTGGAGCAAGATGGGGCTCCTCTTGCTGTCTTACCTGATTTCCAGCTCTGTCTTCCTAACCCTAACCAGTGGAAATGGTGGGGACCGGCTGGGCATGCATTTTACTATTTTCGGGGAGGGCTTATTTTAGCACATGCACTCAAAAGTCTGATTGGGCTTATTATCCGGGGAGGTCTTATTTTCAGGGAAACAGGGTAGCAAGTTAGAAACTGGAAGGCTGTGAGTTCTAATGCTGCCTTAGGCACAAAGCTAGCTGGGCCAGTGACTTTGGGCCAGTCACTTTGTCTCAGCCCGAGGAAGGAGACAATGGCAAACCACTTCTGAGAAACCTTGCCAAAAATCTGCAGGGACTTGTCATTCCATGTCATTTGTCATGAAAGAAAACAAATAACACAAATAGCTGATTTCTGGGACTTTAGAATTAAAGTTGGAACATATTACCATTTTCTCCATATTTTTTTTTCTTTTTGAACAATATATTGTTTTTTTTTTAAATGCTCAGTCCCATCATTGTAAACTGGTTGCTAGGGTAGCATTTTACGCAGATGGCATGCATTTATGCTTTGTACTTAAGCTTTAAGAGAAAGCAAAACTTCTATCTTACAACCATCAGTTAGAAATGATTTCTTTTCATACAGCATTTGCATTTTAAAGAGCCAAGGCAGAGGAAAAGGTTTTGACAAACAAATATATTAGTAAGTATATATTATAGCTGATAATAAAGGGATTTTTTTTTTAGCCTTTCAGTTAGTGTTGGTTCCTGGAAACAGCCTGGACTGGTCCTTGCAGTTTTCTTGGCCAGATGTTTTGGAAGTGGTTTGCCATTGGCTTCTTCCTAAGATTGGGAGAATGGCTGGTCCAAAATTATGGCATTCTCTTTGTGCTTAAGACAGGACTAAATCTCATGGTCTCCTGGCTTCTAGCATGGTGCTTTAACAACTGGGCTGAATTGGCTCTATATGCAGCTACAGCAGTGGTGGGTTTCAAAAATTTTTACTACCGGTTCTGTGGGTGTGGCTTGGTGGACGTGGCTTGGTGGGTGTGGCAGGGGAAGGAAACTGTAAAATCTCCATTCCCTCCCCACTCCAGGGGAAGATTCCTGCAAAATCCCCATTTCCTCCCGATCAGCTGGGACTTGGGAGGCAGAGAATAGATGGGGGTGGGGCCAGTCAGAATTTTTACTACCGGTTCTCCGAACTACACAAAATTTCCACTACCGGTTCTCCAGAACTGGTCAGAAGCTGCTGCAACCCACCTCTGAGCTACAGGTAGTCTTCAACTTACAACAGTTCACTTAGTGACCATTCAAAGTTACACCGCACTGTTTTTTTCACAGTTGCAACCTTTCCAATATCCCCGTGATCATGCAATCAAAATTCTGATGCTTGGCAACTGGTTCATACTTATGAGCGTTGCTGTGTCCCAAGGTGGTCACGTGATCCCCTTTTGCGATCTTCTGACAAGCAAAGTCAGTGGGAAAGTCAGATTCACTTAACAACCGTGTTACTAACTTAATAACTGCAGTGGTTCACTTAGCCACTATGGCAAGAAAAGTCATAAAATGGGGCAAAATTCACTTAACAAATTTCTCGCTTAACCACAGAAATGTTGGGGTCAATTGTGGTCCCAACAGTTCATTTACAACAGTTCATTTAGTGACCATTTGAAGTTACAACGGAACTGAAAAAAGTGAATTATGACCATTGTTCACGTTTATGACCGTGGCACCATCCCCATGGCCATGTGATCAAAATTTGGATGCTAGGCAACTGATTCATACTGATGATGGTTGCAGTGTCCCAAGGTCATGTGATCAGCTTTTGTGACCTTCTAATACACAAAGTCAATGGGGAAGTCAGGTTCACCTAACAACTGTGTTACTAGCTTAACAACCATGAAGAAAGGTCATAAAACAAAATTCACTTAACACTAATTTTGTGCTCTATTGTAGTCGTATGTTGAGGACTACTTGTACCCTGCTGTTGACTTCACTCTTCATTTTGCTGTGTTAATTTCTTTTGCTAAACTGCCTGATGCTTAGCAGGGAAGAATGGGAAAGAGGGAAATCCCAGAGACAAGAGATGTGATAATCTAGGAATTCCCACAGATAGGAAGCCACCAGGGGTGGGCTTCAAAAATTTTAGCAAGGGGTTCTCTGCCCGGTTGCTGGGTGGGTGTGGCCATGGTGGGCGTGGCCTAGTTGGCCTCCTGCACCACAGTGGATTGGGGGGGGGGCATTTTTGCCCTACCCAGGCTTCGGAGGCTTTCCTCGAGGCTCCGGGATGG
This sequence comes from Pantherophis guttatus, assembly GCF_059756535.1. Classification (NCBI taxonomy): domain Eukaryota; kingdom Metazoa; phylum Chordata; class Lepidosauria; order Squamata; family Colubridae; genus Pantherophis; species Pantherophis guttatus. The sequence continues at coordinate 24,615,567 of NC_142070.1, read as the reverse complement.
CAAAAATCGCTGTTCTGTCCCCGTCTCCACACACACACAAACACAGCCAGCCGAGGGTTAAGAAAGCACTGGGCACGCACACAGGTTATTATCTAAAACTTGGCAGCTATACGAGCATCGACTGCCAAGGGCTTTACTTCATCAGATAAACAGAAAATACATACAAATTGCAAATAGTCCAGTTCCAAACAAGAAACCTTCGGCAGCTTTAAGCATTGTTCAAGTGACTAGCCAGAGTTAGTTTTTGTCCATCACAGAGTCTTAAATGGCCACCACATTCTCTTATATAGTCTCTGGGGTGTGGTCCAGTGACTCAGCCTAATCCCTGGCACGCCTCCTCAACTGCTGCAACCGTTTATCACGCCTTCGTTGGCGTGAATCCAGGAACGACAGATCGCCTCCATCACTCTCATCGGAGACACCTGGCTCCTGGCTAATCTCCTCTTCCTTGGCCGGCACTTGAGGCAGAGCCAGAGGGGAGGGACCTGGAGAGGGAGGCCTGGCCGACTCCACTTCTTCATGTTCGGAGCCTTCTTCCTCCGATGAGATAGGCTCGGAGGGCGGGGCCACAACAATGGCCTCCCCAGTTTCTGGCCTTCTGAAACTTCCAGTAGGCCCATTTTTCGCCCTCCCAGAGCCTACGCACCAGTGGTGGATTCCAACCGGTGTTACCACCAGTTCTCATTGTGCACATGCTTTGCACGCAATCACGGCATAACTGGCTGGAGAATTCTGGGAGTTGAAGTCCACAAGTCTTAAAGCTGCCAAGTTTGAAGGCCTCTGCTTTATATGAAGACCAAACTCCCTAAAGTAGCCTGTAATGCTGGGAAAGGACCGGAAAGAGACTAGAAAGAGAAGAGGATGAACAGAAAGTTGGATAGATTCAGATATAGTAGCCATAAGTGCACTGTTGGAATTGCTGAAAGATCGTGTTAGGGACAATTCATCACAGAGAAAATCTAAGAGTCAATGATGTCTTGTGGCACCTAATCTTTATCAAGAACAGTTTGTCTCCTTTCTACTTTGTTGCCTGAAGCTGAATAAAACCAGTGTCAAAATGAGACAGCTTGAATAACTTCTTCCACTGTGGTCTTTGCCCGATCCCCCACTTGCTGTTGTCCTACTTATGATGTACATTTATTTGGATTTTTTTTAACCTATCATATTTATATGGCTACCCCATCTCACAAAAATGAGCCTCTTTTTTACTTCCAATGAATTGTCATTAAGAGAACAAAAAAACAGATTCAAATTCTACCACATACAATTAGAGTAGTTCTGAGATGGGAAATTACCAGGAAATGTTCAGGCTGGATGTTTAAAAGTCAAACTCAGCTCAAAGGAGATTTTGTATATATATATATATATATATATATATATTTTATGCATAAGGCATACATAAATCTTGCTCAACATCCTTTTTTCCCTCCAAAAGAAGGAGCAGGAGCCAAAGAAAGATGTGTTATTTTTAAACTTACAGGTTAATTTATTTATCTGCAGAAGCACTTCCACATTGTTCTTGCACGCTTTTTTTTTTTGAAAAAAAATGGTATAAATAAACAAAATTGGTATTAACATGCTACAAATAGAAGTCTGTTAGAAACTTCTATTTTTGTGCTTATCTTCTCGTTTCCTGTCAAAATGATGTTAACCTGTTATATTTTGTTTCTCTTTATAGTCTTGCTGTAATAAATCTAGTTGTTGACTTACCCAATGCTGTCAACAAGAATAGCTGCAATGTGCCCAGGGTAGACAAATGGATATTGCAGCGTTAGCTGCAGTATTTAACCCCAGTGTCAAAAGATATTACCAAATACTGGGTCATTATAGCTGAACTGTGGTGACCGCCAAATGTCTTTATAATGATGCATAGAGGAATTCCCACACTTCAAGATTCGGGAGTGGAGATTGCATGTATATAACCTCTGGAGGGCTCCATAAGCTGCAACGGTGGTGGGACATGGATCCTGAACATTCTTTTAGATGACATCTGATCTCCATCAATTGTCTACGAAACATAATATACTCTGAGTCCTCTTCTGGTTATAGGACTGGCAAATGTCTATTTTAGCCCTTACCGTATCTTGATACATTTGCTCTCTGCCAGGTTCTCTGTATCTTGTGTATTCCCAGGCTTTATAGGTATTACTATAGATTGTATATTATGAGTGATTGCAACAAAGACTCACAGTTTTGAGAATATATTGTGGCCCTCAACATAAAAAGACTGGTGGGAAGACATAAGTTTTTACGAAGTGTGGATTTTCCAGAATGATATCTCTCTAGTCCCATCTCCCAAATGCTCTCTGCAATCCTTCCTTACCTTGCCTGATGCTTATGGGGCTGGTGGGCAAATCTGCAAAGAAAGCACCGGGATATTGTTGCATATCACTTCTACTTTCTAATCTGCTTTATAAGGATTATTTGGGACCCAAATAAGGATGAAGCTGGAGAATATTAGCTTGTTTTTTTTCCCCAATTTTTATTTATAAGTACAAACTAAACAGAACAATGAAACATACAAAACATAAAAACATATAAACATCCATTTCAATACATGTCCAGTTTGTCGCAACTGTAATATACATTTCTCTTTGTATTTTGACTCTTCCTTATTTGGTCATTCCCTTTTGTCTATCTACTATTGATCTTTGTTGACCTATGTCTGTTCTTTGTTTCCATCATATTATATTTGGTCATTTTGTTTACTTCCTATTGCTTCATCTCTTTCCTATCTTTCAACCAACTATACCACTTTTCCCATACTAAGTAAAAGTCATGTTCTTCCCTATTTTGTAATTCCTTTGTGAGTCTATCTAATTCCGCACATTCCATAATTTTATTGATTACTTTATCTGGTGTTGGTATATCACTACTCTTCCAGTGTTGCGCGTATAGTATTCGTGCTGCTGTTATCATATGTATAATTAAATATGTTGTTTCTTTTTCGTAGTATCCATTCACTATGCCTGGTAAGAAGCTTTTTGGTCTTAGTTCTATCTTTTGGTGTGTTATTTCCTTTATTTGTATTTTGATCCTTTGCCAATATTGTTTCGCCATTGGGCAGGTCCACCACATATGGTAATAGGTGCCTTTGTGGTGGTTGCATTTCCAACATGTTGATGGCGTGCCGGGGAACATTCTTGCCAATCTGGCTGGTTTTTCATGTACATGTAAAAAGTGAGGTAGGACAAGGTACCTGTCAGGCACCACAAGATCTATAATCATGCTCTAAACATGATTTATTAATTTTATAACGCTAACATTTTCTTGCCCTTGTTAACAATAGTTAGCTGGCTATAATAATCTTACTTAGTATCCCACATTTTTTTCCAGGAATTACGTGATCACATCAACTCTATGAACAGGTAAATCTGTTAGATTTTGCAGAGTTTGCTAAATGCACGTATGGTGAAATAGCACATTTGCCATCTGACTATGCTACCCAGTATTGAGTGGGGAAGTAAGATGCCTTTGGGGATTATTGTTAATGAATAAATAAATCACATTCCATCCCCATAGTTCCATATCTGGAAAATTCTAATTTGGATCAGGATCAGCTACTGCAATATTTCAGTGGACAATTGCTGATATAAACACTCCTTCCTTCCTTCTCTCCTTTCATTTCAGCAGTTTAAAACACTGCTTTGGTTAACCAAAAGATAATGTGCGGCTTGCTGAAATGGTACATTTATTTTCCCAATTTGTACCCAGGCAATTTTGTCAAAGCCAGCTTGCAGTGGTTAAAACTGGACATATGGGGATGTGAAAGGAAAGCAGAAAACATTTTAATTCCAAACCCCCTTGTTCTGTTTCAAACATATTTAAGAAATATTTTGCCCTTATTGTAATATTATATTTCATAACCCAACTCTCTCCACTGGGTTTACCAATAGCAATAGCAACAGCACTTAGACTTATATACCGCTTTACAGTGCTTTACAGCCTTCTCTAAGTGGTTTGCAGAGTCAACATATTGTCCCCCAACAATCTGGATCCTCATTTTACCCACCTCCAAAGGATGGAAGGCTGAGTCAACCTTGAGCCTGGTGAGATTTGAACTGCCAAACTGCAGGCACCCGGCAATCAGCAGAAGTAGCCTGCAGTATTGCAGTCTAACCACTGCACCACCGTAGCTCATTACGGCACCACCATGGCTAAAAGCAGCAGCAATGGCATTTTCTGTGGCAAAGATCATATAGCAGGGCTGCCCACAGGGAAACAAAGTCAGAAAAGTCAAGATGGCAGTCACAGCCATGTGATTAATGCACAAAAGGTGAAGCTTTGATCACGTGGTTGTGACCATACAATATGTTGATCTTTTGGGTCCCTCCCTGTGATATTCATGTATGTGACCTTTGTCTTCAGACTTTGTCAGTTTAACTCCAACTTTCCAAAGGTTCATGAAGAGACACAGTAGAGAAGGTTGAGGGGACAAAGACCATGTAAAGTGCTCTGAAAAAGTAGAAAAGCAGGCAAGATAAAAACGGAGTATTCATATTCATTTTTTTTGCATAGCTGAGAAAGGAATGCAGGTGTAGTTTCTCACTGACTGACCACTTGTTCTGTCCACACTACACATTAGTCTGTGTGCAGCTCAACATGCAGCTAAACCTACCTATCCTCCAATAAAACAGACCATGTGCGTAGATCTGAATGCTTTATTGAAAGAACAGGATATGGTGAAATCAGGGAAAATAGGGATACATACAATGAGAACCAAATACAAGATAGACAGCATTACGTTACTGCTGAACATAACAATTAATAAATACAAGCAATTTAAATCTCACTAGCGATGCTCTGTGTGTGGGATGTGGGTTTGTCCTTGGATGACCATGTGCCACAGATTAAGACGGAATCTTCTTTGTGCTTCTGCCTTCTCCAAATGCTAAAGGAAATGGAGTCTGGCTTCCCAGCGTGCACTTGGTTTGACAGTGCAGGCTGATGAGTAAACGGTTTGGATCAACTTCAAACAATATACTTGGTATTTGTCTCTCCGGCCACTAGATGGGGCTAGAGAGCAACAACAGTATATAAAAGTTATATGCTGGGGCATGACACCACTCACACAGCAAACTGTGCAAAGTTATGATGGGGCTAACTTGTGGCTATTGCAGCATCCCTACGGTCACATGATCAAAATTTGGGTGCTCGCTAACTAGCATGCACTTATGATGGTTGCAGCATCCTGTGGTCACATGATCACTATTTGTGACCTTCACAGCCAGCTTCCAACAGGGAAAATCAATGGGAACTCAGCAGGAAATTACAAGTCATGACCGTGTGAGATCACCCTCAATGACCCTCGGTGACTTGCTTCCCAATTGCAGCCAGAGCTGATGTTGTAAATCAGCACAGTCACGTGATGCTTCACTTTACGACCATATGACTCTGCAGTGGAGTCACTGGTTCCAATTGCAGTCAGTAAGTTAGGACCACCTCACTTAGGAATTTGGGGGTAACAAATTCCTACATCTTTTTGAAATTAGCGGTGTTATTGCAGACACATCTACTCAGCCAGCAAGGACTACAGTATCCGGTATCTAGATTATAGGAAAGAGATACAGAAAACTCATTGCTGCTTTCCAGTGGTCATTTGCAAATGAAATAGCTACTGTATGTTTATTTTGTGTTTATAAATTTATATCCGGTTGTTGTTCATTCTGATATTGAAAGCTACATCTTGCACCAACTGCAATTTCTGGACAGTTTTCAAGACTACCATGTACTTTCATACAGTACATAGCCCTTGACCTAGAATCATAATTGAGCCCAGAATTATAGTCATAATTCATTGCATTTGTAAATTGAGATATCCAATGACTAGATCCGATTTTTGACATTTTTTGCTGCGGTTGTTAAATGAACATGGCAGTCATTAAACATACACCATGATTAGCACAGTGGTTAGAATGCAGGATTGTAGGCTAATTCTTTTCACTACCAACTGCCAGCAGTTCGGCACTTAGAGCCTCACCGGCTCAAAGTTATCCCCTCCTTACATCCTTCCGAAGTCGATAAAATGAGGACCCAGATTGTTGGGGGCAACATGCTGACTCTGTAAACTGCTTAGAGAAGGCTGTAAAGCACTGTGAAGTGATTATGTAAGTCTAAGTGCTATTGCTATTATTAATTTCCCCAAATGTGGATTTTTCCCTGCAAAGTAGAAACAAATGCCAGAAAGTGGCCAAAAACATTGCAAAACAGGGTCATGTGACGGTGGGATAAATAGCTGTAAAGGGGAGCCAGTTGCAAAAGTGGCTAAAATTTGATTACATGACCAGAGGCTCTGTGTGTTGCCATCATAACTTTGAAAATGGGCCATAAGCAACTTTTGGATGGGGGTCCAGCCAGTGGTGAAATCTTCCCCAGTTTGTCACCGGTTTGCTGCCCACGCATGCTTGGTGTGTGCTTTGCGCATGTTTTGCATGCACATGTGCAGTCCACACCAAATGCACGCTGCAGGCACAGGCGCAGTCAGTGGCAAATAGTGCGCCAAATGCTGCATGTGGATGTGCAGTGTGCGCCAAATGCTGCATGCGCATGTACATGCACAGTGCACCAAATGCTGCATGTGCAGTGTGCACCAAACGCGCACTTCACGCAGAAAAAGGAGGCTTGGGAAGGTAAGTAGAACAGCGAAGGTGGGGGGAACAGCTGTGCTGTGCGATTTAGATTCGCTAGAATTTAAATCGCGCGACACAGCTGATTATCAGAAATACCAGTTCAGATGAACTGGTAGGGTTTTTTTTTTTTTACTACCGGTTCGCCTGAACCGGTGCAAACTGGTAGCATTTCACCCCTGGTCCAGCCTAACTTTGAATGGTCGCTTAGTGACTGGTTTTAAGTTGAGGGCTACCTGTAAACTAGCAGTTGAACATTGAGAAGCACTCCCAAAGAGTGAACTGAGGTTTTGTGGGGAGTAGGAGCATGACCCCAGCCAGAACAGATTTATTCAGTTCCAGAATCTACCCTTTTTCCTTACAAAGAGCACCTGCATGTGGTATGGAATTTCTTTCAGTTGATTTTTCTTCATCCAGCCCATTATTAAGCTAAGGCAGCTTATTTTTTTCACCTTTGGAATGTCATGGAATAATACAGCTAATTCACGTGGGTTTTTATATTGTTGGCATCTACCCTTTAAACCCCCCTCCCCAATTTCCTGTAGACGCTAAACAGCATGGGAGACAAGACGTATCTGGAACATTATAGATCAGCAGCATAGGTGTTGGAGCAATAGTCCTTTAGTCCTGTCTTCTGGTCTATTCCTACTGGAACTATTGCAAGTTTCCAAAAACCAATCCTTCTATCACCACCGGATGGATTTGTAACTGTCTGACCAACCGCACTCAATATGTAGTCTTCAATGGAACTGCATCTACATGGAGGGAAGTATGCAGTGGAGAACCCCAAGACTCTGTTTTAAACCCAGGAGCCTTCAACATCTTCATCAATGACTTGGACAAGGTGATAGATGGGGAACTCATCAAATTTGCAGATGACACCAAGGTAGCAGGAAAAGCCAACACTCCAGAAGATAGGCTTAAGATACAGAAGGATCTTCACAGACTTGAACATTGGGCGCTATCTAACAAAATGAAATTCAATGGTGCAAAAAGTAAGATTCTATACTTAGGCAAGAAAACCAAAATGCACAGGTACAGTATATGTGGTACCTTGCTCAATAGTAGTAACTGTGAGAGGGCTCTTGGAGTCCTAGTGGACAATCACTTAAATATGAGCCAGCAGTGTGCTGCAGCTGCCAAAAAAGCCAACACAGTTCTAGGCTGCATAAACAGAGGGATAGAATCAAGATCACGTGAAGTGTTAATACTACTTTATGATGCCTTGGTAAGGCCACACTTGGAATACTGTATTCAGTTTTGGTCGCCACGATGTAAAAAAGATGTTAAGACTCTAGAAAGAGTGCAGAGAAGAGCAACAAAGATGATTAGGGAACTGGAGGCTAAAACATATGAAGAACGGTTGCAGGAACTGGGTATGTCTAGTCTGATGAAAAGAAGGACTAGGGGTGACATGATAGCAGTGTTCCAATATCTCAGGGGCTGCCACAAAGAAGAGGGAGTCAAGCTATTCTCCAAAGCACCTGAGGGCAGGACAAGAAGCAATGGGTGGAAACTAATCAAGGAGAGAAGCAAGTTAGAACTAAGGAGAAATTTCCTGACAGTTAGAACAATTAATCAGTGGAACAACTTGCCTCCAGAAGTTGTAAATGCTCCAACACTGGAAGTTTTAAAGAAGATATTGGACAACCATTTTTGTGAAGTGGTGTAGGGTTTACTGCCTAAGCAGGGGATTAGACTAGAAGACCTCCAAAGTCCCTTCCAACTCTGTTATTCTATTCTATTCTAAATGGTACAGAAGGTATCATGGTTGATGGCATCAAAAACCACCCAGAGGTCCAAGGGAAGTAACAGGGATTCGCACACTTTGATGATAGATCACCTATCAAGGCACAGAAGATAGTCCCAAGACCATCTTCTTACATATACATGTACAGTACATATACTCTTGTCCCATATCTATCCTATATCCGTATCTATATATTTATATCTGTCTCTATATCATCTATGGATCACCTATCAATCATCTACCATCTACCCGTATCATCTATCATCTGTCTCCTATGTCTTATCTATCCCTATCCCTAACCTTATCATCTATATTTTACTCCTCCTACATACAAGTTCCTGCCTCCTTTAAGCATGCAGGGACGCATCCCTTATTCAAGGAGAATTTTTTTTTGGGGGGGGGGGTCTCTCTTTGCTAGAAAAGTATATCTCAGCCTGGTCTGTTTAATCCTCCAGGAAAGGCAGGGGGTGAGAAACAAGCGGCAAGCGGTACCTCTCCGTATACCCCTGCCTACTACAACCATCCGGACTTCTACCGAGCCAAAACCACGCGACTGCAGCTTAGCCCGCCTTGCGTGCCAGAAGATGGTTCTCTGTGTCAGAGGGGCTCCAAAAACGCCGAACGACAGGAATCACCATGGGGAAAGTTATCAATGATATGCAAAGACAGCCGCCGAGCTCAATGAGAGACAGCCACGATAAGCGATCCTACGGCAGAGGTCTCCAGCCTTGGCAACTTTAAGCCTGGAGGACTTCAACTCCCAGAATTCTTTGCTGGCTGGGGAATTCTGGGAGTTGAAGTCCGCCAGGCTTAAAGTTGCCAAGGCTGGAGAGCCCTGTTTTACGGGACAACCGTTTTCCCTTGCTCGTAAATCTGATCGCGACGTGAAGTCTCTCTCGCCTTGCCGTTCAAGCCCCGGTGCGCCAGGACGTCCGTCCTCTTCGCTTCCTTAGGAAAAAGCCACCGGAGTCCTCCTTAGCAGAGCTCGGAGACCCGACCCCGCCCCCCCCCCCACTTCGCAGGCACCTCTTTCTTGTAGTAACACAGGCGGCTCGATCCCGCCGAGTCCAGGCAGGAGAAAAGAAGAGAGGAGAGGAGAGGAGCGTGGCGCAGCGACAGACCGGCGCTGGGTGGGCAGGGGATACTGTTTAGGCGCAGTTTTGCATAGATTATACTTAAAAGCCGAATCTCCAGCCTTCCCGGGTCAGGAGCACTGAGGGAAGAGGGAAGGGGGGCCCCGCCCCTTCGGTCTAGGTGAATAAATTATGCTAATGAGACTCCCGAGGTTCTGGCAGGCGCTTGAAGGCGGCGTTCAGCCCAGAGAACCAAGCGGGAGGCTTCGGAGACGTTTTTGCTGCTGCTGCTGCTGCTGCTTTCCTGACAGCCGCTACTAGAGGCGCCTACGCAGGCAGGCAGGCAGGCAGGCAAGGGGGCTGCAAACGGGCTCCGGGCGAACGCTTCTGCTCTCGACTTGGATTTAAAGGGGGTGGATGCTGAAGTAACTCCGAAGTTGTCCGGCTTGGCAGGCAGGCAGGCAGGCAGGCAAGCGCCAAAGGAAACCCGAGGAGCAACAAGTCCGTCGGCGCCGTCGGGGAAAGAGCCTGGAAAAAAAAGCAGCACCTGACGGAGGTTTGCCAGGCGCCTCTGGCCGGCAGATGCCATAAAAGGCAAGCGGCTGGAGGAGGGTGAAAGGCTGCCCTGCTTCTCGACGGGGTGTGTGTGTGTGTGTGTGTGTGTGTCCCCGCGACCCTCTTTGGGGGGCAGTTTGAGAGCCACTTCGGAAATCCAAGGGAGCCCGTCCTGCCCGCCGCTTTTGGGGGGCATCGAAAGTGCCTTTTCTCGGCTTTTGGAGGGAGCCGTTTGAATTTTTTTGTCCCGTCTTGGGGTTCCTGTTCTTTTTTTTGTGTGTGTGTGGCGGGGATCTTCGGCCAAAGCAGCCGCCCACTGAGAAGGAGGAGGAGGAAGAGGAGGAAAGGGGGTATTTCTCTGCTGCCTCTTCCCAGCCAAGCATGGTGGGGAAAAGAAACCCCGATGCCAAGGGGGAAGCCCTTGGCTGCTTTGGCGGACAGGGCTTCTGCTCCGTCAGGTCTGCTCCGCCCTTCAACTCGCTGCTGGCTGCCTGCCTTCTCTCGGTGGGCTCCATCGCTTCCTGTGTCTATCTGGGGATGAAGACCAACGACCTTCAGGCCAGGGTCTTTGCCATTGAGGCAGCGCAAGGGGACGTGGGCGCTGCTGCTGCTGCTGTTGCTGGCTCCTACCGGTCGCTGCCCAGCTATTCTTTGGATCAGCTGAATTCCCTGATGCAGGAAAAAGTGGAGCAACTTCTGGCTCAGGTGAGGTGGCCCTGAAAATGGAGGATGGGCTTGGCCGTCCCAAGGAAAAGAGGCTCTTTAGCCAGCCAGTCAGCTCAGAGGTACCTGGGCGTTTGTGAAATGGATTGGCCGTCTAGAGGGGACCTCTAGGAAAAGAACGGGCAACGGGGTAGTCTTTCAGACATCCGTCAGCTCTAGCCTAGCCTAGTTGTGGAGGGATGAGAGAAGCTGCAGCTCAGCAACATCTGGAGGTCCGCACAATGTTAACTCTTGCCCGTCTGCCTTGGTCTTTAACCAAAGGCGGCGTGAGAGATGGTGTGCCTCTTGGTGGTGGTGGGAGCTGGTATGATGGGGGAAAGTAGAAGAGCAAAATGCTTTTGTTAGGAATTGTCTGATTGAAGAGATAAGGCAGAAATCAAATTTATTCACTTTGTAATAGTATGCACTGCATTTACTTGTCCGCTTTTCTGCACCAAGACAGTATGTATAATACCCCAGTATCTTCCTATGTGGCATTCAGTATTAAGTGAGAAAACTGTGGCTGTCCCCATGTGACCCATTGATGTCACGGCTAACTGAGGGTTGAAACCTGTGTTTTCCAAATCCTAAACCAGCACTCTTAACTGCTACCCTACACTGGTTTTATCTATATTAACTAATTTGAGGACAATGCAAGTTAGAATGCACTTCAATCTTTTTTTGAATGCCAGAACAGGTTCTTCTCTCTGTTAGCATTGCTCTTTTTTGTAGAATAACAGTTATAACAAAGAGTATCCTATGCTCATATGGACTTTTCCTTAAGTTATCATTACCATCTACACCCACCCAGCTCCACAAAAATTTAGAAGAAAAAGAGGGCCATGAATCTATAAACAAGTGTGCTGCCTGGAGTTTGGACATGGGAATTGTGCTCAGTTGAATAAACTAAATAAACAAGTGGTAGCTATCAGTTGCCTGAACAAAATTCTTTAAAACAAGGGTTATTATAGTGCTCAGTGGACTGCTATGAACTAGAGGCAATATGGGGCATTTGTTGCATTCCAGGAATAGCTTGAAAAAAGAGACAGCGGTAACATTAGCGGGGCTCCGTGTTACATGTTACAGAATGATATTCTTCCAACTGCATTATGTTTTCTTATGCTGTGTAGGAGATGACCAGACTGATCCCTCCCTCGAGCTCATCTCTTACAGGAGGGTTACTTGGTTAGCATTATGGTTGACGAGAGTGCCACACAGACATGTGTTTGTAAAGTAGATATTTAAGTTTCAATGGGCAGCCAGGACCAGTCCAGGAGACTGGTTGGCAGCAGCAATTAGAATTCAGTGTGCAGGAGCTATTTCTATAAATGTGGAAGCAGTTGACCTGCATATACAAAATATTCATTGCTTTTAATCTCTAATTTTCAGATATTTGCCTGAACAAAATTCTCTGTATCTGCATAGATATTATGGGGAAAGATAAGCTATCATTTTCATACGTAAGAGACAGTGCAAGGGGACATGGGTGATGCTTAATTTTTTTTTTTGAATTTATGTGTGATATTTAAATCAGGGACAGCAATAGGTGTGACTCCAGAAGTTGTTAAACTCTATTGCTCATCATATCCTCTGCCAGGATAGCCAATCATTACGGATGAGAGAGTGGGACTTTAAGAACATCTGGAAATATATGCTTGATTCACTTCTGATTTAAGCTGTGGCTACGATTAACAGTGCACAAGTGATCAATTGATTAACATACAGAAACTAGAAATGATGAAAGTTAAATGGGATAATAAATATCAGTTTATTGTATGTTTGCTCCTTATAAATACTGTAGAACATTTGGCACTAGTTCTCTCATTCAGCTTTTGCTGCAAAGGAATGTTTTTCAGATATTCTTTTTCTTCCCTATAGAAGACGTATGAACATATGGCAAAAATCAGAACAGTAAGAGAAGCTTCTTCAGAATGCAACTGCCCACCAGGTAAATGAAAAGAGCCTCTAAAAATATTCTAAAACAATTTGACACTACTTTTACGTACTATGTATAGATGTATGGTCAGTATTGCCAGATATTGAACAATGTGTTCTCATTGTTCCTTTGATTATTTTATCGGTGAAAGACTCAGGAATAAAATACTGTACAGACAAGTTAATATAATCAAAAGATTAGGGAAAATATTAATTATGCTAGGTAATTTCTTACCTCCTGCTCCATTCCTGGAAAGGAAGTTCCTTTAATTCAGTGAGTTATTTCTGGGTGGGCATGGATAAGATTGCACAATAATAGTTAAGGAGAATCATAAACAAAATACAGCAAAACAAATATTATTGTCTGTAATGTGTGTTAAGGCCTTGAACCTGTATGATCTTAATTTGTTCAACGTGAGTTTAAACTTTCTTGTCTAAAGCGTAATAAATTTTATGGGACTCAGCCCCTAGGAAATCCTGTTTAAGGTTACAATCAGTCATTTTAATACTTCCTTATCAGAGAGGAAGCCCTATTGAATTCAATGGTTTCTTTTTTAGTAGAAATATATCTGATTGCACTGTGTGACTACAATCCCTTGGGTTTCTGTCTGTCATAAGCCAGTGAGATGTTTTTAACATAGGAAAGGATATAAAAATGACTTAAATAAATAAAGAATTATGGAACCCAGTGGGATGCAGTTTTAAGTAAATAAGCATTAGATGAAGGTTATAAAGCTAAAATCCTTTTCACATTTATTTAGCATTAAATCATATTGAATTGGGGTTTGCTTTAAGTAGATAAATGTTCATAGGCTCATGCTGTTTATTCATCTATTTTAAAGCACTTAGAAGCTTATTACTAAATAAATGTATTTAAGAATGTTCAGTGAATGAACACACAGTAAATGAAGCATTCCAGAAATGTTTACATTTCAGGGGTAGATTCATATATTCTATTACTACACGGTAGAAGTCATTATCTGTGACTTGCCTTTTTGAAAAAAAGAGAAAGTCAAGTGTACAAGTTAAAACTAAACAAAACTTTAGTTAATAATTATTTTTCAATTTGCATTGTAGAATACGTGCATTTGTGTTGCATTTGTGTTGCATTTGCATACTGTGTGTGCGTGCGTGTATTTTTGAATTAGCAATTATTAAATGTTTGAGTCTTCAAAAATGAGATCAATAATTGTGAGAATTTATTATTTCCCTTTTTTTTTTTAAAAAAAAAGTTGCAGTACGGTACTGTTTATGTGTATATGTTTTTAACTATATTCAGAAATTAGAGTCTAACTAGTGCTATTTTTGTCGGGTTCCGTGAAGTTAGAGTGGCAAATAAGCTATTACAGTTACTTATTTATGGTGTACTCTCTGCCAGGATGATGCTCATAGAAAAAAGTGGATCCTATGAACTATTTCACCATCAAGACTTAAAGAGAAGTATTGACCTTTTCAGGGATATATTAGGAATAAAATTAAATTGGTAGTTAGGTCATTAAAGCAGCCTATATTTCTTTCACACAAACATTATGGAATAAGTCTAAGGTTCTGCATGTATATAGCTTCTTTGCTGCAGATGAGTAGAATAATGTAAGGATATTGGAATCAGAGACAGAAAGTGTGCCTGAAACCAGGGCTTAGAACAGTGTTTTTCACACTTGGAAATTCTAGCTGAGGAATTATGGGAAGTGAAGTCCATTACAGCTTAAAGTTGCCAAGATTGAGAAACATTGGCCAAGAGCATATCCAACCTACCATTATTGTATGATGGTCCATGGAAGAATGTGAAGGTGCTTTGGAGAGTAAAATAACCTGAAAACCATTTCACTTATTACTCCAGTAATCAGTTATCTGTATCTGGAAACAAGTTTGCAGCTTGTAGAAGTTCCTCATACCATGACTGCTGAAAATTGATAGTAATTTAGTGGAAAATACTTGAAAACTACAGATTATGTTAAAATAGCACAAATCAAGAAAAATCTCCCAAACCCAGCCTTGCCCATGTGTAATGTGGCTCCATCTACTTTGTAGTTCTTAGCCCTTCCCCCAAGAAATGTTAATTATAATTCTTAGACACCAAAAGGGGCATATTGTAGAGAAGCAACTCATTTGCTTTTGAGCATATTGCCAAAAGAAATCTGCAAGCAATTATGGTTTCTTAATGAGCATATATGTATGGTATATATATATCTGAGGATGTGTTTTTGAAATGTATGCGTTATTTATGTGCTTTTAAAATATCTTGAAATGTATCCAAATATATTAATCACAGAATTTTTTTGTGATATATAGTAGTGCCCATATTTGAATTTTGAAAGGTATTAATATCCAACTAAAATTATGCTAAGGTATTAATATACTGTAGATATTAATCTCCAACTAAAAAATGCTAAATAAAATATGTTTGATAATCATTTGATAAATCCTATAGATCAAAAATAAAGAGTAAAGAGGGTGATTCTTTTTATTGGCTCAATTAATATTCAAAATGCTGGTAAGTGTAAAATTTGAATATATGTTTGTCAATTGCCGAGCCTTTATTTTGAATTGTTTGAATTGGTGTTTTAATTTAATTTTGCGTGCTCCGAAAAATGAAAAAAAAATAGTATGTATTTTAATTATTTCTATACAATAGAAGGGATGTTCTGATTGGGATGTAGATATGTATGCATATTACTGTGTATATACAGTAATGTATGTTCTGGATGAGGTGAATTTAATTAGAATATCCTGCTTCCTTTATAAATGCTATGATCTCATATGTGGACTTGATATATGGCATGATGAATATCTTGATCCTTGCAAACCTGTTCTACTTTTATTTTAATATAATTTCAATGTTTATCCTTTTTTTCATCTCTACCCAGACCCCAGCCTATGAGTTAAACAAACAAGTGATCAGTAATGAGACTAATATTAAAGTACCATTCCCCTCCTTAAATTGACACTATCCCACCACAGCTTCAAGATAAGTAAAATTCATAATATTTTGCTACCTGTTATTTTGGACTGAAGTGTGATCAGAGGTTTTTCTTTTTCTTTCTTTTTCTTTTGAGGGATGTTGATATCATGCCCCTTTCCTTCTGGTCACTAGGTAGCTTCTTCCTCAACATTTTCTACATTGGCACTTAGTTTCTTAAATTCCTTTCATATCTCTCATCTTGACTCCCTGTTTTGATACCAAGATTTTAACAGTAACAGAATTGGAAGGGACCTTGGAGGTCATCTAGTCCAACCCCCTGCTCACCCAGGAGACCTGTACTAAGGGATTGGAACCGCCGACCTACCAACCTTTCTGATTGACAAGCTCAGTGTCTTAGCCACTGAGCCATCTAGTCAGTCTCTTTTCTCTAGGCTTTTGATCAAGAAAGGAGAACAGGCCACAGAACTTCAGAAAGTAAGAGAAGAGAGGCTTTATTAATCTAATTCTGCTTTACAGTGGTCTGAAATGACCAAATTTACATGAGTTTATCTGACGAAGATGAGGGGGCTTTTTGACAATACAATGAAACAAATGTCTAACTTTAAATGCTGTAGATTATTGTTCTCTATGCACTGTCAGAAAATTACCAGGATACCGAACCTGGCTTTGTTAGTTTATTTATTTGTAGTTTCTGTATATATTTGTCAAAATCAGTCACTCCTCTTCCCACTTGAAATACAATAACAATCAATCAATCTGAGTTTCAGTTCTACAAGATTTAAACAAACATAGGTGGGTCTGTCTCTGTGTTTTCTGGGACTATTTTTGCCATGATGTACTGTATGCCAGTGTTCCTTTACTTCACTTTATTTTAATGGGAGTGTTATCTAAATATGGTTTGAGAGGGAGGGCAGAGAAATCAACTTTCCAAATTTTGATAATTACCCAAAATTGGGTAAAAGTGGTTTTCTTTGGGTAGCCACATACAAACCCATTACCCAATCACAACAGGGACATTAAATTGACTTAAAGTGTTTTATCAGCATTGGATAAAAAAGACTTTCTAATAAGTTGTTTTGAGTAATGAAGGAAAAAGTGTGGGAAGCACTGCCCTAGAGAATCCAAGCCAGACTCCTACAATCAGACCCACCTAATTTTTCCTCAAACACCCTTATCTGTGGTTGTTTTAATCACATCTCACATAATGAATTGCACACACACAAACTATTAGAAATTGTTGTGTTAGCTGAAGAATAGCAATAGCACTTAGACTTATATGCTGCTTTACTGTGCTTTACAGCCCTCTCTAAGCGGTTTACAGAGTCAGCATATTGCCCCCAACAATCTGAGTCCTCATTTTACCCACCTCAGAAGGATGGAAGACTGAGTCAACCTTGAGCGTGGTGAGATTTGAACTGCCAAATTGCAGGCAGCCGGCAGTCAGCAGAAGTAGCCTGCAGTACTGCACTCTAACCACTGCACTACCACGGCTCAGAATGGATGAATATCACTTTAATTTGGAGGTGGGAAAGTCTAACTCAGACAGAGCCTCTTTGTTATACCTGATGCTTTTCTTGGTCATCACAAGCATTCCATATCTTGTGACAAATACCTGAGCATCCTCTGCTGTGTTTATTTGGGGAATTTCATGCTGTATGAAATTTTCTGTTAACGTTATTTTTGAAAAATGTACTTACAGAGACTGGTTAATTAAATTTATCTGAACACAACTTTGATTCAAATTCAGTAGCCAAGGAAAACGTTCAGGTAAATAGACATAGAACTGTAGGAACTCTGAATGCAATGGAGGTCTGTTGTCAGTGGTGGGATTCAGCCAGTTCGCACCACTTCGGGAGAACCGGCTGTTAACTTTCTGAGTAGTTTGGCAAACTGGTTGTTGGAAGAAATCATTAGGGCAGAGAACCGGTTGTTAAATTACTTGAATCCCACCAATGTCTGTTATCTATGTGTAATGTGTGGATTGTTTTTTAAATTATATTTTATGCCTTCACTGTGGTTGTGTACTTTAAAATTACATCTACCAGTACTCTAGGTTTATTAAAATAGAGTTCCTGTAGCATTTTGCTCTTGTCTTTTATATAAGTATTCTGTAATTCACCTATTATGTAATTTCTAACTTTCTGCTACTTTGCTATTTGATAGGGATTTCCCCCCCATATTCTGTTTGACAACAACAGTCTCTTTAACTTGTAAGTCTACTTGAAGCTCTGGAAATACCTGATAAAATATAATCATTGTCTCATGGTGTTCCATGACAAGATAGGGAAAATCTGTGGCTAGATAACTTTACTGTTTTTATTTTTTTAAAATAAGACTTGAATCCAGAACTACAACAGAGTCATATCTTTCTGGTTTGCTTGTTGTTATCCATGTGAATCTTTTTATTAGCCTGAGTAAATAGTTTGTTCAACCAAGATTACATATTTTGTTTCCATGACATACAAGGGAAAGGAATATTAAGATTACTTTTGTATTGAACTAAAATCACATGAAGAAAGAAGTCAGTTGAAAAAATACATAATCTTTGAATCCTTTGAATAGTTACCTGAATGTAAATACCAGATGCTTTGCAACTGGTTCATATTTATGACGGTTGCAGTAACCCAGGATCATGCGATCCCATTTTGCAGCCTTCTGACAAGCAAAGTCAATGTGGAAGCTAGATTCACTTAACAACCATCTTATTGACTTAACAACTGCTGTGATTCACTTAATATCTGTGACAAGAAAGGTCATAAAATGGGACAAAATTCACTTAACAACTGTCTCGTTTTGCAATAGAGATTTTGAACTAAATTATGGTTGTAAGTCAAGGACTATCTGTATATGATTCTGTTGATGATAAGAACATCGTCTTTGTAACTTGCTAATTTATATTCATTTGGGGAATTTCTGATAGTACTGTCCATTATATTATTAAGTGCTGTAGTGTTCACAGTGCAAATTGTGACTGTTGGTAATTCACTTATTTGGACTGTTGCTGTTGTCCTTTCCCCTGTAAGATTATTAGGGCAAATGTAATCATGTTGGTTCTAATGGATGTTATAGAATTAAGAGTTATCATTGGACTTCATACTTAGAAGTGTTCCTAGGGTTGCAACTGTTAGCTTTTAGGCAAGCTATTCACAGGTGAGATTTATAGTAAATTTGTGTATGATTGCAACACACACACACACACACACACACACACACACACACACACATACTGAATCCATAACTATTCCAATCCAAGCAAAAGCTGTCAGAGAAATGTCTTTATTTCTGATATGTCGATGTTAAGTACAAAATCTTTAGATTTAAAGAAGGCAAAATAATTTCTCAGTTTGCTCACAATTTAGGAAGATACTACTTGAATTAAGATTATGGGTCATAATCTTATATTCTATATATATATTTTCTCAGCAGAAAACCTCACTGACAAAAAGGAAAGCAGGATTAGGTTTTAATGCCACAATTGGATGCATTATCATTTTACTAGCATTTACTCTGTACAAAATTTACTTAGGATCGTATTCTCAGCCTTAGATGAATTCATCTTAAAAACAAAATAGAAACATAATTTAAGGTAGGGTAATATAAAAAATGTGAAAACACGTACTAATTAATACCAGTGTATTAATCTTGCTGAAATCAAGGCCTTAGACTCAACTCTCTCTTTTAAATG
The DNA here is from genome assembly GCF_059756535.1 of Pantherophis guttatus. Taxonomy (NCBI): domain Eukaryota; kingdom Metazoa; phylum Chordata; class Lepidosauria; order Squamata; family Colubridae; genus Pantherophis; species Pantherophis guttatus. The sequence continues at coordinate 24,596,318 of NC_142070.1, read as the reverse complement.
AAATTATTACATTCTAAGAACTATGGATTTTCTGGTGATACTGAACCTATTAACTGAACACTTCCCGATTTCTGTTCAAATAGTTATGCAAATAGCTCATCTTGCATTTAATGAAATAATTATTCCTTTATATAGACCAGAAGGCTGGGGTAGAAAATGTGCAGACTTCCAGGAGGAACATTATGGTTTCTTGAGGTTCACAGACAATTTCAGAAGAAGATTTAAACCCTCAAATACAGAGTGAGTCATCCTGTGACCACATAGTAGCTTTACAGACAGCTTTTATAGACTGTCAAGAGTGGAATGTTATACAGTTATTTAAAGTTTCTGTAACTTTTCAAAATATTCATTTTAGAGTCAAGGATAATATACTAGGTTCTTTAGAATGCTGCTGTTCAAAAAGTAATTTGTATAACCACTATAGCATTTAAAAAAAAATTGTCATAAACTTTAATTCTATATTTACAATAATTTCTGATTTTGGGACTAAAATGAATGGTGACAGCACATGTATATTCATTTGTAGAATGCCGTTCATAGAGAGCGAAAGGGGAAATAAACGGAAGTGTAAATATAGAATAAAAGATGGAAGGGGAGGTTTAAAGGTAACTGGAGCTCTAGAGTTTAAGGTCCAATATGTTTGATTCCAAACATTCTAAACCAGTGATGGCTAACCTTTTCTGGACTGAGTGCCCAAAGTGGGCAAACCCCCAAAATGCAATGTGTGTGCGGTCCCCTGCACGCGCCCGCCCTGCACATGCCCCCTGCATGCCCCCAGACCCCCCGCACATCTGCACGCAGCATCCCCGGACGCCCCCTGCGCATGTGCGGCAGAGGCCCAAAGACTAGCTGGCCGGCAGGACGTGTGCTTGCATGCACAGCAGAGCTAACCTGGGGCAATGGCTTGTGTGCTATCAGAGAGGGCGCTGCATGCCACCTCTGGCACATGTGCCATAGGTTCACCATCATGGTTCTAAACCATGGTTTATTTTTACCATGGCTTTTTAAACAAGCCAGGATTCATATCACACTAATATTACACATTTTCCAATTACATTACAATTAACTCATTGTAAACTTTGCAGTAGTTGGATTCATTAAATGCTCTAAGCATAAGCCTAACCAATCGGATAAAATATGTCGGTCCTTTAAGTCCTTGATGACTCAGGGCTTGGGTATCTCCCAGATGGTGTGTTCCAAGTAAACATTTGGTGAAATTGGGAAGAGGGGTTTTCTGTGAGTTTCAATTTCTAGAAAATGTCATCTTCAGTGATCCTGGAGGTGGGATCACTCTTTCTGATACCCTTGTTTGGGACAGCTGGTACCATGGTGAAGGGCTGTTGCTCATTTTTAATGATCATACAGTCATGGCCGTAAATGTTGGCACCCCTGAAATTTTTCCAGAAAATGAAGTATTTCTCACAGAAAAGTATTGCAGTAACACATGTTTTGCTATACACATGTTTATTCCCTTTGTGTGGAACAAAATCAAAAAAGGGAGGAAAAAAAGCAAATTGGACATAATGTCACACAAAACTACAAAAATGGGCTGGACAAAATCATTGGCACCCTTTCAAAATTGTGGATAAATAAGATTGTTTCAAGCATGTGATGCTCCTTTAAACTCACCTGGGGCAAGTAACAGGTGTGGGCAATATAAAACTCACACCTGAAAGCAGATAAAAAAGAGAGAAGTTCACTTAGTCTTTGCATTGTGTGTCTGTGTGTGCCACACTAAGCATGGACAACAGAAAGAGGAGAAGAGAACTGTCTGAGGACTTGAGAACCAAAATTGTGGAAAAATATCACCAATCTCAAGGTTACAAGTCCATCTCCAGAGATCTAGATTTGCCTTTGTCCACAGTGCGCAACATTATCAAGAAGTTTGCAACCCATGGCACTGTAGCTAATCTCCCTGGGCGTGGACGGAAGAGAAAAATTGATGAAAGGTGCCAACGCAGGATAGTCCGGATGGTGGATAAGCAGCCCCAAACAAGTTCCAAAGCAATTCAAGGTGTCCTGCAGGCTCAGGGAGCATCAGTGTCAGCGCGAACTATCCGTCAACATTTAAATGAAATGAAACACTATGGCAGGAGACTCAGAAGGACCCCACTGCTGACACAGAGACATAAAAAAGCAAGACAACAGTTTGCCAACATGTACTTGAGTAAGCCAAAATCCTTCTGGGCAAACGTCTTGTGGACAGATGGGACCAAGATAGAGCTTTTTGGTAAAACACATCATTCTACTGTTTATCGCAAACGGAATGAGGCCTACAAAGAAAAGAACACAGTACCTACAGTGAAATATGGTGGAGGTTCACTGATGTTTTGGGGTTGTTTTGCTGCCTCTGGCACTGGGTGCCTTGAATGTGTGCAAGGCATTATGACATCTGAGGATTACCAACGGATTTTGGGTCGCACTGTAGAGCCCAGTGTCAGAAAGCTGGGTTTGCATCGGAGATCTTGGATCTTCCAGCAGGACAATGACCCCAAACATATGTCAAAAAGCACCCAGAAATGGATGGCAACAAAGCACTGGAGAGTTCTGAAGTGGCCAGCAATGAGTCCAGATCTCAATCCCGTTGAACACCTGTGGAGAGATCTTAAACTTGCTGTTGGGAAAAGGCGTCCTTCCAATAAGAGAGACCTGAAGCAGTTTGCAAAGAAAGAGTGGTCCAAAATTCTGGGTGAGAGGTGTAAGAAGCTTATTGATGGTTATCGGAAGCCACTGATTTCAGTTATTTATTCCAAAGGGTGTGCAACCAAATATTAAGTAAAGGGTGCCAATGATTTAGTCCAGCCCATTTTTGGAGTTTTGTGTGACATTATGTCCAATTTGCTTTTTTCCTCCCTTTTTTGATTTTGTTCCAATTCACACAAAGGGAATAAACGTGTATAGCAAAACATGTGTTACTGCAATACTTTTCTGTGAGAAATACTTCATTTTCTGGAAAAATTTCAGGGGTGCCAACATTGACGGCCATGACTTATAATCCTTAACCCAATGGTAACATTGAAGACTATATAAGCCACTCAGAGTAGATCTGATTTCAATAAGACAAAGTAAATAAAAATAAATAAATACATGGCTTAGCATGGAGTGGAAACTCAACCATCAAATATAAGTGTCAGAAACTGTCAGCTGATCATGGAAGAAAAAACATCATAAATGCCTAATGCTTGATAGTGAGGTTGTAGTACTAAGACTATGATAGTTTGGGGAAATAATTATTGCAAGTTTTTTATATTGGAAACTGAATCCTGGATTGATTTCTGAATAATACTTGACTTGCTGCCTGGATAGATGCTTCACAAACTGATGTGAACTGATATCAATTAAAAATGGAAGTATCCTGGGTGGAAATCATATGCTTCTCTCTGAATTGGTTAAAAGAAAGTCTGGTTGGTGGACTCAGTTCGGGCAGCCCTTTTTAAATACATACACAAAACAGACTGTGTTCCCAGTGTAGGACTTGGCTATTATTGTCCCTGTTCACAGGAAGGGAGGGAGCCTAACCCAACCAAACAGAAACTGTATGCCACCCTTATTAACTTAAAGCCAGCCTTTGGCATAATCCTTACAGATAGAGTGAGGTATAAACTCAAACTTTCAATCTTGACAGAACATCTACTTCTGCAAATCGAAACATTTTATACCAAAAACATATTGTCTAATAAAATGAAAATTTAAAAAGACCATGGAAAACTTGGAAGACTGTATATAAGAATTATACTAAAGACAAAACAGGTATGGCATATAATTGGGAGGAACTGAAGAGGCCCCAGGAATGATAAATTATATAGAAAAGTGAGCTAAATGAGAAATGGAAGAGGAAACTGTTATAAAAGAACACAGTAGTAGTTAAATGAGAAAAGGAAAGAGATGGTCAGGAAACCTGAAGATGAAGAGCTAAAAGAATGGAGTGGAGCCAGTAGATATTTTTGGAGATGTACAAAACCTGCAGATTCGGGAAACCATGCCTAGGTGAATCCAAAACATTTGCAGTTTGCAGAATTTACTATACTTCCAGGGACTGATCCCAGAATGGCATAGTATGAGAGGTGGTGTGGCATGGTGTGAGGACCAAATGGTTTCTGGAGCACTCTAGGATATTCACCTCCTGAATCAGTGAATTTATTCCTAGAGGTTTATAAAGCTTAGAAAAAGAAGTATTGGGACTTAGTAACTGAGAAGATCAAGATGGCATAATGTTGTTTGGTTCAGAAAAGAAGCACAAGAGAAGGAAAAGAAATCCAAATAAAAAGGAACAAAGTTTGGCAAAACTTTCTAAATTCTTCCAAAGGCATTACTTTTTTAAGTACCATAACATTCATTTAATTGTTAAGTGATTAGGCAGGTTAGGGCACAGTATTTAACAGGAACGTATAAAGGGATATAATGTTGACAATTCAATTCCATAGCAGGCTATTTCTAATTTCTCGTGTTTCATCAAGATTGCTTCCTAAGGCATTACTATTAAGAGAACAAAATCAATTTCAGGGATTAAAAGAGTCTAGAAATTGATATCAGCAAGATTTTATACTATATCATGACTAAAGCCAGACAGAGATGCTGCAAAAGAATTAGGAGTTGACAGCATAATGAATGGAATGGGACATTCCTACCTTGTTAATAATTTACCTATTGTTATTTATTAAGGCATAATACTTTCAAAAATTGTGAGGGTTTTAGTCTGTAAGTATTTAAATACTTTATTAATGCAGATGTCTGTTGATGTACAGCAGAGTAGTCTGTAGCTGCTGTTAATTTAAGGGTACTGATTCTTTCCTTTACAGTAGGAATACATTTATTTTATTGGTTAAGATAAAATCTTCTGGTTATACTTGCCATGTGTGAGGGGTAATCTTAGAAGAACCTTAAAAGAAGATTTAATTGAAAGTTTCAGTTTTAGTTTTTAACTGTGGTTCATCGTTGTCATTTATAGGGAATAAGGCTGGAAGTTGTTTGACTTGAATGATTACAGTTCTGTAAAACTGTCTATTTAAAATAGTATTTTCTATTTTTATCAGTCTCATTCGACAAGAAACTTAATTTCTGATATCAGAAAATGTAAAAACAGTTGAACAGTAGTGTATATGCTTGAAATTCATTTGTTGTTAATATTTTATATCAGAATTACACATAATATTTTATATCAGAATTATATTATAATTACAGAATTATAGACTGTTAGAAATATATATTTAAAATAGGTTTAATAGGAAAGATATTTTAATGTGCATTTGCTTAGTCACTCAATGTCCAGTTTTCAAAAATTGGATTTAGAAACTGATTTCACATAATACGATAAGCCATAATGTAATTTTCTATTTTGTTATAATGTGCTGTGTAAACAGAGCTGTAACTTTTGAATTCTTCCCTCTCTCAAATGAATAAAATGTGCTACTGATTTTAAGTAATTTCAGCAGTTCAGAGCACTAATGGATGTCTTAACTTTTTCAAGACCATAGAACATCTGGGACTATTTTTTTAAATGAAGACAATAAACAGAGTATTGAAATAATATATATTTCATTAACAGTCTTCCCCCTGCCTCCTTACTTTAATATATCAGTTGTAAATCTTAATGAGATTTGTGAGCTTGCTTCTGATGGCACATTTCAACAATGCCTGGAGTGAAATTTTTCTTGGTTGTAGTGATGGTTGAAAAACCACTTTCTCAAAAAATTGCTGAAAGAAAACGCAACAGGACTTTCAGCGCTTTTTTACTTAAAAGCTTATACTCTATGAACTTTAATCCAGAAGATTTCTAGGAGCACCTCCTACTCACCCCCCTCTGAATTGTTTCATGATGACATCTGAAACAACCTATCCCCTTCATTCATGTTTTATTTGGCTTGTGAAATTGAATAGATCCCAAACCCACAAAAAGGCTTCTCTTGAATCTTGGAACCAGCTTAGTTGGATTCAAGCTAACAATGAAATAAATGACATTAGAAACTTTTTTGTTTGCTGCAGGCTGGATTTGATTTAAATCAAGTCAATTTAAATCACTAGTAAAAAGGCTTGATTTAAATCATAATTTTTAAAGAGCAACTGTCATGTCTGTTACGCAGCGGCTCCTCCTCTGATTCGCTGTTGACTCACCGACAGTCCTATTCACTTTAATGGGATGGCTGGTGACACAGCAGTGACACAACAAGGTAAGGGACGTGGTAGGCAGGAGGTGAGTGGATGCCTATTAACAGGCGCTGCTATGATGGATCTGAAATGACAAATGCTCTTTAATATTATATTTATAAGCTGCTTATAAGGTTTCACTTTCATTTTTTACTGCTTGCCCTTCCTCTTCACACTTAGACCCTGGTGGTACAGATTCATTTCTCTTCAAACAATCATAGAGTTTGTAGTGTACATAGATTTGCAAAACAATGGGATCAAGGAATATTCCTGAACTTTGTTTTATGATTTATCTCATGGTTACTGTGAAATTGTGGGAATGCATCAATGCAGCGCATGTTATCTCAGCTTGCAGAGCTTGGATTCATTGAATGAGTTTACCAAAAATGTAAATATTGCAGAATATACAGCCTCATGCTACATAACTAAGCTCCATTTCATGCTGAATAAACTGAATCATTAATGTATCTTAGATAGAAAACTCTCTTTAGATAGATTTTTACTCCAAAAGCATTTTATTAAAATAAATTTGATAAAAATAAAAAAAATGATTTAAGTAAAAAATCCCATTTTTGTTTTTGTTTTTAAAAATCATCAATTTTTATCCACCCTGGAGTTTTCTGTCACAACAATCTGTTATATTGTTTATTTGATTTTTATTAACATAGAAGGTGAAAGGCAATAGCAATTTGACTGATAATATTGAGATGCAATTCAGATATACTAAATGATAACTTTCAAAAACCATGTTATCCATGCTGCTTGGGAAATCAGGGAACTGAAGTCTAATACATTTGGAAAGTGTTATATTGGATAACTGCCTGTAGGCCTAATGTGTTTGAACCAGCATCAATTTTACTGCATTTTAGATTGTTTTCCTATATAATCCTCAATGCAAATTGTTATGTTTGAACAGTTAATGGATGTTTGAAAATTCAAAATAAATGCAGAAAGCCAAAGTGCTAACATGATTGAAATGTTGGACTCTGAGACATCAGAGTTTAAAGGCTGTTTGGCAATGAATCTTATTGGAAAACATCAGGCCAGTCACTGTACCTCTACCTGACTAACTAAAGATTAATTTTGTTCTGTGTATTGTTCGTAGAAAGTCTTACATGAAGTCATCCAACTGATGAATTCACATGTCACTTCACAAAGTTATAAAGTGGTCATTAGCTTTAATTTCCCACAATACACAAACCCACACATGATGGTTCATAAAAAGCATCTTATAACTAAATATGTATCTTGATCCTAGACAATTTTGGTTTATTTAGTAAACCATAGATAGAAAATCCAGGCTTTTCATGATTCAATATGATGTATGAACCAAACCAATGTGAAAATTAAAGTTTACATAAATCTGTCTTGTTTTCTTCATAACTCAAGTATAGTTTACATACAAGCAAGGTTGTTTAAAAAAAAACCCATGTGAAATGCTACTTCTAGAACAAAATTTCCAACTGATAGTTTTCAAGGGAAATGTTAATATGCATTTAGAAACAATTAAAGACCATTTATAGATCATTTGGATAAGTTGCTCTAAAGTCTTACTGGGCCCCAGTGGGAGCTCCCCTTGAAATGCAAATATGAACTTCAGAGAGATGATTTCTGTGCTGGCTTCACTAGGCTGAAAATGACTTAAGCACCTCCTCCAACCTCTGCAACTCCTCTTCAGCTGTCAATTCAATGCACAAAAAAGTATTTCATCAACTGCATTTGTAAAATTAATGTCATGTCTAGTTTTGCACTGACTGGTCTTAAGCAAATATACAACTAGAATATGGTGAGAAAACATCAAACATTTTTTCCTTCGTGTTTAAATGAAATGGTTTTGATGAGGCTCTAAATATACAGTGCAGATTAAGAGACAATTTGTCTCTCAGTGCCTACAGTATATAGCCGTGATGGAGAACCTATGGCATGCATGCCCGAAGTGGCATGCGTAGCCATGTCACCTGGCACGTGCGGCATCACCCGTTCCTTTTCTGGGTTTCTTGTGTGCATGCGGGCGTGATGATCAACTGGCCTTCATGCACGTGGCAGTGCCGGAAACTGGAAGAGCTGGTTTTCTGTTTTCCTGCCTGATCATCTGCGCCGGCCAGCTGATCGTCACGCACACATGCACTCCAAAAACCCAGAAGACTAGTGCGTGCCGGTAACCAGAAGTTCATTTTCAGGTGCATGAATGCGCCCTGGGCAGCTCCTCTTCTGGGTTGCAGCCCATATGAGCGTGCACGTGCACGCTCCCTTTTCTACAGAGCTGATATATTTGGTGAACACTGTTACATCTTGATGAGTTGATGTTTGCAGATTAGTCAGCTGTTTCGTGACATCCTGTGTGGGTGAGGTCCTTGATGTGTGCCCATTAGTCTTTTCTGTTTTAATGACCTGAGTAATGGGCTGTGTGTTAACATCCTGAATTCTAGTGTTGTGATATCCTGAGTTTTTTGATATAATGTCCTGAATAGATGGCTGTGATGCCACGAAATAGCTGACTAATCTGCAAACATCAACTCATCAAGATGTAACAACACAGACAACCAACCCGCTCACAGCAACAAAGCCAGCACCCCACACTTCCCCACCAGTATTTATAGAGAGACAGCAGCTCCGATCACGCTTTCCTTGCACAAGCACGAAGCTGAAGACACCAGCCTGAAGATGACGAGTGGGACCTCGTCAAAACGTCACCAAGATACTCTCAATCTTACATGGGAAAAAACCCGAATACACCAAAACTTGCATATATACTAGCTGTACCCGGCCACGCGTTGCTGTGGCCCAGTCTGGTGCTTCTGCTGGGCTAAAAGAGCGAGGCTGAAGTTCCAAACTTTCCACGAACATTTGGTGGGTGTGGCCAACTCGACGTCACTCACTTTCATCAGTCATATGACAGCCGCTGAGCCACGCCTACGCAGCTGGTGATTAGGGCAAAGAACCGGTTGCTAAAAAACAATGGGAACCACAAAATCGTCCCTCTCTGTCTCCTCCTCTCTCTTTGTATCTCTCTATGTCTCTCTCTCTCCCCTGTCTGTATCTCTCTATCTCTCTCTCTCCCCCATATCTCTCTATGTGTCTCTCTCTCCCCCTCTCTCTGTATCTCTATGTCTCTGTCTCTCCCCTCTCTCTCTCTATCTCTGTCTCTCTCTCTCCCACCCTCTCTCTCGGTATCTCTGTATGTGTTTCTCTCTCCCCCACCCGTCTCTCTGTATTTCTCTCTATATATCTCTCCGTCTCTCTCTCTGTTTATCTCTGTCTCTGGCCTGGCCTCTTCTGCATCCCCCGCCATCGCCCTTACCTTTTCAGGCCAGGCCTTCGCAGCTCTCCGCACCACAGCATGTTATGTTAACAATATATTTGTTTCTACTCTCCTACCTATCTTAAACTAGAGCCCATTACTTTAATTTACAACTATTTATATTTTATAGAATTATGAATTTCTATATCTAAGTTTCTATTGCTATGTTTGTAGCACTATATTTTTCTTATCTGGTTTTGAGCTCTTAAATCTTTTCAATCAAATCCAATCAATCTTTAATACAGGTAGGCCTTAATTTACAACCACAACTGAAAAAAAAATCAACGTTGCTAAGTGAGAAATTTCTTAAGTGAGTTTTGCCCCATTTTACCACTTTTTTTGTTGCCACATTTGTTAAGTAAATCACAGCATTTGTTAAATTAGTAATGCTGTTGTTAAGTGAATCTGGTTTCTCCATTGACTTTGCTTGTCAGAAGGTTGCAAAAAGTGATCACATGACCCTGGAACAGTGCAACTGTCATAAATGTAAGTCAGTTGTCAAGCAGCTGAATGTAAATCACATAACCATGGGGATGCTGCAATGGTCATAAGCATGAAAAATGGTAATAAGTCACTTTTTCAGTACTGTTGTAACTTCGAATGGTCAGTAAGTGAATTGTTGCAAGTTGAGGACTACCTGAGTCTTCTGTATCTGGACTGCTGATATTTTTTTGTTGATATATTTTGGAATTATATCTAGTGAAAAATTTGTGATTTAATTTTCAAAATTCATGTGGTAAAATGTTGGTGTGTTGGTTTTATGTCCAGCAGGTGGCACTGTTTTTCAATTTTTTCAATGTTTGTCAATGTCTTTCAATGTTTTCCAATGTTTTTCATGTTTTTACCTGTCACAGGTGTGACATGTATATAATATAGGTATATATATAAACATGCCCGTAGTCGAATGCAATATTGTGTCAAAATTTGAAAGCAATCGATGAAGAACTTTTGGAGATGTCCGGTTATGTACAAACGGACATTTACATGTCTTCAGCCTTGTGCTTCTAGGAGCAATGTGTGATCGTGGTTGTTTCTTCTTTTCAATTAAGGGGCGGATTCTACCTATTTTTACTACCCGTTTGCAGCAGGGCCACACGTGCTTGCTTCGCTCGTTCGTGTGCTCTCTCTTCTGCGCATCCGCAGAAGCATTTTGATGACATCGGAATCAGTGGGCGGAGCCTCCTGCCGATTTTACTACCGGTTCTATAGAAGCGGTGCAAATCGGGGGCAAGCCACCACATATATATATATATATATATATATATATATATATATATATATATGAGAGAGAGAGAGAGAGAGAGAGAAATAGATACATAGATAAATAGATAGAGGTAGAGGTAGAGGTAGATGACAACTTTGTTAGTGTCGCTAACACATTTGGACAGGTGTCCTCAATATATTCTTTTCCTAATTTTAATCTACTATATAATAAATGGTCAACTATTGTCAATAATAACCATAATCCTATCCACAATATTTTCCGAGTCAGGTTAACCCAAAGCTGCTTTTTCAGGAGGCAACTGGACTTTCTTGTTTTTCCTTTTGAAGATGTTTCGCTCCTCATCCAAGAAGCTTCTTCAGCTCTGAAGAAAGAAAGAAAAAACAAGAAAGTGCAGTTGCCTCCTGAAAAAGCAGCTTAAGGATGACAATGAGCTGGATGACTGAGAATCTCCATAGACTAGTCAGGTTAAATTTATTCTTGAAAGAAAAAAAAATCTCTTATAGGTAGAGCTCAGTCAGAAAAAAAAGCCCAACCCCGACTGTTGATATAAAATGCAAAGCTCAGCAAAAATAAGAATATTGACATTTCTAACTATTCCATTATTATTTATTTATTTATTTATTTTATTGAATTTCTATACTGCCCTACTCCCGAAGGACTCAGGGCGGTGAACAGCCATAAAATAAAACACATACATATACAAAATTTAAAAGCTAATAAAATGAATTAAATAAATTTGGCTGAATTAATACCCATAATTTAAAATACATTAAAATTTAAAATTTGCACTTAAAAGGGAGAAGATTTAGGCGAGGCCAGCTTGATGAAATAACAGAGTCTTCAGCTCGCGGCGGAAGGTGCGCAGATCCGGAATCCTCCGTATCTCTGGGGGGAGCTCGTTCCAGATCGTCGGTGCCCCCACAGAGAAGGCTCTCCCCCTAGGGGCCGACAGCCGACATTGTTTGGCCGACGGCACCTGGAGGAGCCCCTCTCTGTGGGAGCATACTGGTCGGTGGGAGGCTATTGATGGTAGTAGGCGGTCCCGTAAGTAACCAGGTCCTAAGCCATGGAGTGCTTTAAAGGTGGTAACCAGAACCTTGAAGCGCACCCGGAAGACCACCGGGAGCCAGTGCAGCTCGCGCAGGAGAGGTGTTACATGGGAGCTCCACGCCGCTCCCATAACTACCCGCGTGGCCGCACTCTGCGCCAGTTGGAGCCTCCAGGTGCACCTCAAGGAGAGCCCCATGTAGAGAGCGTTACAATAGTCCAGACGAGAGGTGACGAGGGCATGAGTGACTGTGAGTAACGAGTCCCGATCTAGAAAGGGACGCAACTGGCGAATCAGGCGAACCTGATGAAAAATTAGGTTGCAATCATTTTTACTGTCTTAAAGAATTTGTAATATTCCTAACAATTTCATGTGAGATATAAAATATTCAACTGTATTAAAGAATAACATTAAATAATAATATTAAATAATCACAAAGAACATATTTCTATGAATTTAAGTTCCCCGTCTAAAAAAAGTAAACTTTCAAAATATCCAGGCTCTATTTGCTATATATCTTGCATGTAATTTCTGTCTTTGTATTGCATTTCATGACTTTCTATTTTCACAGATAATCCGATATGCCCATTCCCATCTCATCTCTGAACTTGATAGAGACTCTTCTCATTATTAGTATTTAGCATTCTATTATGGATAATGAAAAATAGCTAACTACATTTTCTATCCTCTCATCTTCTCTCCTTCTTTCTCTGTTTATCTGGTAATAAATTTACATTTACCGAAAAAGCTTTTTTGGGGTGGGTGGGTGGCAGGGGTGAAATCCAAAATTTTTCCCTACCGGTTCTGTGGGCGTGGCTTGGTGGACGTGGCAGGGGAAGGATACTGCAAAATCTCCATCCCACCCCACTCCAGGGGAAGGATACTGCAAAATCTGCATTCCCTTCCTTCCTGGGGAAAGGATATTGCAAAATTTCCATTCCCACCCCACTTTGGGGCCAGCCAGAGGTGGTATTTGCCAGTTCTCTGAACTACTCAAAATTTCTGCTACCGGTTCTCCAGAACCTGTTAGAACCTGCTGGATTTCACCCCTGGGGGGGGGGGGTAGTTGGAAATAAATAATCATCTGAAAAATTTGATGATTTTGAAAATGTATCTTATTTTCTTCTTTCTATCCAAATCCTATATAAATCAGAATATTCTAAGCTCCTCTGCCTATCTTTTCTAAAGCATTACTAATGCTTCTAATATGCAAATTACCCATATCTTCCAAACAGCACAGCCTCTCATGTCAGGAGCAGACATAACATAGTAGGCTGCCTGCCACTGATCATACTGAGAATTCAAGTGGATAGCCCATTCTGTTTAACCTAATGAAGTACTATAAATAGTTCTTGGATCGTGAATAATGGCCCATTGATTGTCAGTATCTTTGGGAAAATATGTTAAGACGTTAGTCTTAACGAGCATTTGTTTCTAACTAAAGCCAGATTTCTCTTCCCCACCTCCCTAATAATGTTCTTTCTTGCTTGTGCAGTATCTAACTATATCTTTTCTCACTGAATTCAGTGTTCTTTATAGGATGGTGAATTTAGGATTTACAATGAAGGTTATTGCTGTCTTTTTATTCCATTGTAGGCATAAACACTAACTTATTTGTTAGAGCTATGATGAGTCACCTTAATCTAAACCTTACGAAGCTCCATTGAGTAGAGTAGGTTTAAGAAGACTTTTATTTGGCACAGAGAGTTCAATTCAAAATCTGATAAGATATTACGGCATTCACTGAGAAAGAGCATGATGTTGGCCAAGAGACTTTTTATATGCAGAAGTACATTGTAATACTTGATACCTAACAATATGGATTTGGTGGTTTACGCGTGACAGGATTATAAATTTTTTATATGCATAACAATGGGAGTTCTGATTTTATTGTTTTTTTATAGTAAGGTTAGCAGTTTACTTTTTATATAATTAAATTAAGAAAACATTAACTTACTATCAGATAAGCATAAATATAAAGAGAGAAAGCAGACGAAAGAGAGAAATATATAAATGTACTTTTTTAAACAATAAAGATAATTTCTTGAAGTGCAGTAAAAAGAACTATGATAAGAACTGAATTATCATTATTATATTTTACAGTGCTGTAATTCATTGTTTAAACTGTGCCAGCGAATAATGGGAAGAATTAATTGGATTTTTTTATCAGAGAAATTTGCTATGTTTGTATTCTGGAGACATAAACATACAGCTACCATAACCTAGCAATGTGAAAAAATTAGTAACTATCCACAGAAATTAGAGAGGTTTTTTTCCCCTTTTGGTTATAGAGTTTAAATACAATTATTTTATAAGTTCATTCCCCCCCCCACACACACTTTTCTGTTCAGTGATTTACAATGTTTTAAAAGTAAAAACTGGTTCTTCATGTCTTGTGAAAAAAATTCAGCTTGAAATTATCTTTGATTTAATTACAAGAAATTTACTTTCCAACATTTCTTAAGATGACTTGAAAATAATTAGAAATTAATAAAAACATTAATGAAGACATTGACACAACCAAAAGAGAGGAACAACAACAGCAATAACAAAACAGAGGAAGTAGAACATGTGGATTAAAATAAATAGTTTATGAAAAGGCCAGTCTGTTGACTTCAAAATAGGCAGGAAGATATTTTGTGGTTAAGATATTTCCACCAAGAACATCAGTTTGAGGAGACTTGCTCATTTCATCTTGATTGGCAGAGGGGTACCTGCATATTGGTATCTCCTACAGATACTGTAGTATAAAACGTTATGGACAGATGCAGTACTTCTGACAATTTCCCAAAGTATCAATTAATTTATGAAAAAATATAAAAAAGGAAGCAAGGTATTATATATTTCTTTTTCACCTTCTTACAACTCATATTTCCCTGTTGGTCATATTCTTAAACATTCATAGCAAGAGACAGGGAGCACACTAGTTATAATTCTATTCATTAAATCTTCAATTCATTGCACATCTCTGAACATTGCTAATTTAAAGTTCATAAAGAGGAATAGTGAATCCTGTTGGATATCTGGTGATTAGTTTACCAAGGAAGTTATTAGCTTCTTTGGTAACCTTTTCAAACATTTTAAATCCATTATGTAGTAATTACTATTAACCCGGTAGAAATAAATTATCAAAGTGAATTTGCTTTTGAGTCATCAGTTTATTAATAAAAAAGTTTACACACAAAAAGTGCCAGGATACACACAGGAAATAATTCTTAGGCAGAAATGTTCATTTCTGGATTAAGAATGAACACATCTTAATGGGAATATAATAAAAAATATGATTCAAAAATATATTAAAGTGCTTTATTTTATTTTTTTAATTTATTTATTAAATTTGTATGCTGCCCATCTCAGTCTGCAAAGCAACTCTGGGCAGTTTACAATTAAAATCCTGACAGAAATGGTTAGAATACTTTTGAAGATGCTTTATTTGGTTTCCTTTTGAAAAATACCAAAATAGCATCGAGATAATCATATTTAAATTGTGCTGTCAGTTTTTGAGATAGAGATAATTAAAGGAAGGTAGAATAGTTAATACAGGAAGTAAGGGCGGTGACCTTGAGTATAGGCAAAAACTGTTATGTATACAAAAAAGGTTAAACATTATGTTAGTCCTGGGTGAAAGTTAGTATTTGGAAGACTCGTAATAAACTGAGATATAAGAGGGAAGGCATGTAAAGCACAGACTTGCAAGATTCTATAAGTACAGCCTATATCAATTAAGATTAGTTCTTTCCTGACCTTGTCTACCCTGAAGGGCAGAAAGTTCATAGTGTAATCTTGCATTTGCTTATGTTGGAGGCCAAATATGATGGATATTTGTTTTTAAAATCCCATCTAAATAGCCTCCTAAATTCAACTGTGTTATAGATAGTTCTCCAGTTTTCTAAATTCTCCAGACATAAGTGCAAGAATGATATTGTTCTCTGATGTATGGATATATGTTTCTCTGCCTGAAAAAAATTGACAATGTATTATATTATCTTGATATTCTCTTGATAATGTACTATACTAGAATTAATCAAAATATTATCTTATCATTTTATTCACTGTCAAAATATAGAAGCTAAAAGAGAGCAATCTTGGACTGTTCATTATTTCAGTATCATTTTTCACTTCTGCCTTCCCTTTTACAGTTATGAAAATTATATAGTGTCTAATAACAATATGCTTCTAATTTTCATTCCTATACTTTCTTCAATTCTGTCTAATTTTCTCCCTTGTAAACGAATGAAGAACAGTTGCAGGAATTGAGTATGTCTAGTCCAATGAAAAGAAGGACTAAAAGTGATATAATAGCAGTCCAGTATTTGAGAGGCTGCCACAAAGAAGAGGCGGGGTCAACCTATTTTCCAAAACACCAGAAGGCAAAACAGGAAACAATGGATGGAAACTAATCAAGGAGAGAAGCAACCTAGAACTAAGGAGAAATTTCCTGACAATGAGAACAATTAATCAATGGAATGGTTTGCCTTCAAAAGTTGTGGGTGCTCCATCATTGGAGGCTTTTAAGAAGAGACTGGACAGCCATTTGTCTGAAAAGGGTATAGAGTCTCCTGCTTGAGCAGGGGGTTGGACTAGAAGACCTCCAAGGTCCTTTCCAACTCTGTTATTCTGTGTTCTCAGGTGGACAACCTGAAGCCTCAAGGAAACATGTGGCCTTTGATACCTGTTTCTGTTGGTCTCTCATTCCTTTTGCGAAAAAGTGGTGGCATTGTTTCCTATCTTTCAGACCGAAGACCAGAGCTGGGCTGCTACTGGTTCGCACCGGTTCTCCCGAGCTGGATGTTAATTTTCTGAGCAATTTGGAGAATCGGTTGTTGGAAGAAACCTTTTCCCACTTTACAGGGCTAATCCTGCAAGGGAGGCAGGAAGGAAACATTCTAGTATGCCTGTATTTCTAGCCTAATCCTTACCTTAATTGCCCTGATGCTTTAAGTGTTTTCAGAAACTGCCTCTGGGTTAAGCTTGTTACATTGTAAGCCTTATACCCAGACTTTCTGTCTGTAGACTGAGCTTCTCCAGAGTCCGCCACCTTCCCTCCCTGGAGTTTTTTGTGGTATTTTTATTCCTGGGGCTTGACTTTCTTAAAGATTGTTAAAGGGTTGTTTTAAGCTTTTTGGAATATACTTCCAACAAGGCTGGAACAACTATTTACAGAAGGGTTGGCATAGCCATAGAAGAAATGGCTTGGCATTTTGTCTGATTTTTTTTACTTTCTGGGGGCATGTGATATTTCCTTAAATATGGATGATTACCTAAGGATATCTTGTGAGGTGAATGAGACCAGCTGGTATCTTTAAGTGGGGCAAATGGATCTAATGATTGCTTCTCCTGGGTGGGAAACTCTGCTTTGTCAGTTCACTGAGCACAGGAGTCTCTTGTCTATAGGGATTCTTCAGTCATCCAGGTCATGGTTGTCCTAAAGGTGCTTTTTTCAAGAAGCAACTGGACTTTCCTGGTTTCCAGAAAGTCCAGGAGCCTTTGGGACAGGAGTCTCTGGCATCGGAGTGGGCAAGGCACATGATTGCTCACTGATAATAAGTGGATCCTCCTTCCAATTTGTTTTAGTTTTCTCTCATGATATGGCATAGTAACATGGCACCAATTGTAGAAAGTTAGCACCTACCCCTCTCCTAGAAGAATGAAATATTTTGAGAAATATTAAAAAGGAAGAATATATTTCCCTGAATGAGAAATGTAGAAACACATTTTCTTAGAGGGAGAAAGCAGCCTCCACCTTCTTAATAGCCCACAGAAGATGTCAGCACTTAAGAGATAAAGAGATAGATAGCTATATTCATAGGCAAAAATTCTCTGCAGCAAGGCCTGAACAAAGGCAGAATGGAATTAGCCCTCACTCAAGATGTTAATTTGTTAATTTGTCTCTTTAGCTCAGCATTTTGTAGCCCACCTATTTTCTGGAGATCTTAAATGACCTCTCTGATAAAGGCTTTCACTTTATGAGCAAGAGTAACTTGGCTGCTGATAGTTATCCTTGTATTTTAACTGTTTTAATTCCTCAATGTGCTCTGGCAACGTGCTTGATTTGTAACTCCAGGTTGCAGGTATTGCTGAGGAAAAGGAAGATATTCAGACAGAATGGTTTAGGTTTCCATGACAGCTGTGACTCATTGATCTTCAGTGTGTATTCCCCCATTTCTAATCTAATGACTGGTATTTAGGGCAGCTTTTTGAAAACAAAGAAACTTTTTGTATTTTTGTACAGGTAATCCTTGACTTACAACAGTTCATTTAGTGACCATTCAAAGTTACAAGGGCACTGGAAAAAGTGATTTATGACCATTTTTCACACTTACGACCCTTGCAGCATCCCCACAGTCATGAGAGGGCGGGTGAGGTGAAGTGTCCCTCGATGTAAGTGACATTGAATTAGCCACGCCCACCCAGCCACACCCACCCAGCCAGTCATTAGGGCAGAGAACCGGTTGTTAAAAAATTTGCAGCCCACCACTTCCAAAGACCTAACAAAATGATAGTGGAAGTGATTCAGAAAAAGAGAAAATCCTGCCATTCTTCTTAGGGGATACGGTCCTGTCCTTTGCAGGATCAATGTTATGGTTGGTCCTCAGCCACTAAAATATGGCCTATTTTTGCACCAGCACAATAATATGTAATACATTGGAAAACATTATTTGATTTGTTATCTTTGGTGTTTGCCAGCGCAAAGGGACTACAGAGCAAACTTATTCTACTTTAGTATATCATTTAGGGAGAGGATTACATTGGAAAAACTTTTGATGAGGGCAGATGTTCATGTTTCCCTCTTATTATCAAACCTCATTTAAATGTAAACCACTAAGTCATATTATGTGCAAAACTTATTTCTTCTTCTTTTTTATTGTCTCATTTATAGCTTTAAAAGGCCTTTCCATTTTTTCCTCAGACAATTATTTTGTCTTACCAATGTGAAAACAGTTTCTTCCCTCCCTGAAGTCTCATTTATGGAGTGAACGTTGCATGAATTATATCTTGTTTATTGCTGATGTTCAGCAAGATTCTATTTTCCATAAGTAAATTATCAGATCAAACTTATCTGGCTTTCCTTCTCCCATTAGTCATCTCAAATGTCTCATAAATAGGAATGTACGTAAATTTACATTAACTTAAATAATATAATATATTTGCCTTAGAGTTCAAGAAGAAGAAGAATTTTTTTTTTTTAAATTTGATTTATATGCTGCCCTTCTCCGGAGACTCAGGGCATCTTACAATGCGTTAAGCAATAGCCTTCATTCAATTGAAGGGTGAGTAGCATGTTTCCCTTTATATTAAATGTTTGTAATTTTTAGCAAATGACAACATTCAACAAATTGTCTGGTTATGTTTTATGGTGGAAATGGGCACACATAGGCTGTGTCCCAAGATTGGAAAAGTCTTATCTCGATTAAATCACAAATGACTAGGATTACACATTAAACTTAAATCATGCCATAATTACAGTACATTACTCTAGGATACAAGTAAGGAAGCCTATTATAGCTTAGTTATATTTGTGCAACTAGCCATAGTTTTTCCTTTCCTTCATCCAAGGAATATTATATAATCGCACAATTATTAAGAAGTTTTAATGCTGGGTACTCAATCGCTTTTTATTAGAAGTGCTTTTATTGCCGAGTGTCAGGCAATGGCCAAGTGCCAGACAATTGGTCCTTAGAGGGTCCAGAGACAATAAACCACCAGTATGTAAGGAGATTTTAAACTTTTAACTTTAGCAGAGAGATTTAAACAGAAACACGAAAGCATAACATACCAAGCAAGATGATAACAAATCTCCCTTCAGATATTGAGAGCCCCAGTGGAGCAACAGTGGAGAGACCACAAAACAGCCCACTCACCCAGCACCAGATTTATGTTGAAACTTCAAACTGAAGGGCAGTATCAGGATCTTTTATCCCTATCTTGCGAGAGACCACATGATTGTTGTATGGGTAGTCCTTGAGTTACGACCACAATTGAGGCCAAAATTTATGTTGCTAAGTAGAATATTTGTTAAATGAGTTTGCCCCATTTTATGACTTTTCTTGCCAGAATTGTTAAATGAATCATTTGCATTTGCTAGTCACACTGTTGTTAAGTGAAGCTGGATTCCCCATCGATTTTGCTTGTCAGAAGAAGGTCGCAAAAGCTGATCACATGATCCAGGGACACTGCAACTGTCATAAATATGAACCACTTGCCAAGTATCTGAATTTTGATTATGTGACTATGGGGATGCTGCAATGGTTGTGTGAAAAACAGTCATAAGTCACATTTTTCAGTGCTGTTGTAACTTTGAATGGTCACTAAATGAACCGTTGTAAATCGAGGACTACCTATACCTGGTCTCTAATTGTTATGACCTTGTTTACATGACACAATTGCCTGACTTAATTAATTGTCTACTGCCATCATTTGAGAGAGATGTATGTATGTATGTATGTATGTATGTATGTATGTATGTATGTATGTATGTATAAAATACTGTAAAGTACAATAAATGTGCGTATCTAGGGCATCGTTGCATTATTTTTTTCCCCTACAGATTATTAGTATTGTGAAATGCTAATAAAGGAGAATATTTGCTGCTCAAGGTTGAAATGAAGGGTCCTTGGGACTCTCTGAGCTTGATAACATCATCGGTTTCATTACCCTAGTTTGAGTAATGAAACTTCTGCAAGAATACAACCAAGTTCAGAGAGTACCTCATTGTGAAATGCATTGTATTGTACATGATAATTACACAACTAGGCATTTCATTGTAAACAATAAAATGTTTCCCTTCCTTGAAAAATTAAATCAAACTGTTTTGACTATAAAAATGGGAATATAATATACTGAGATTATCTCCAGAATATTCTGGATTACAAAACAAGGTGCTTTCTATATTTTAAAGAATTTTATGTTTTAATGATTAGTATTGTTAACACATAGGTTTTTTTCTGAATGTAAGTTTTTTTATTTGAACATAGTTTCTTTCAGTTTTTCTCTCTGTAAAATAAAGCTAAATTGTGGGTGGGATTTTTACATGACCTTCTGCTAGGACATAAGGATCCGAAGAATGTGTGTGCCTGTTGTAGAAAATTAAATTGTATCAGGGTGAAATCCAGCAGGTTCTGACAGGTTCTGGAAAACTGGTAGCGGAAATTTTGAGCAGTTCGGAGAACCGGCAAATACCACCTCTGGCTGGCCCTGGAGTGAGGTGGGAATGGACATTTTACAATATCCTTCCCCCTGTAGTGGGGTAGTAATGGAGATTTTGCAGTATCCTTCCCCTGGAGTGGGGTGGGAATGGAGACTTTGCAGTATCCCTCCCCTGCCACGTCCACCAAGCCATGCCCACCAAGCCACACCACGCCCAACAAGTCATGCCCACAGAACCAGTAGTAAAAAAATTTGGATTTCACCACTGAATTGTATAAATTAATATAATTAAACAGTTGTAAACCTTTTCTGTACATTTTTAAAAAATCCTTCTTTTTATTTTTTCCAATTCTTTTAAAAACATGATTAACATTTTAAACAGACTTTTCTTTGGCTTCGTTAAACATACCTTTTGGCCTTTCTCCCCCATGGTGATGAGAAACTGTAGCTGCTCTGCAGTGTGTAAAAGGTTTTTATGGTTATTAATGAAGGAAAGCAGAAGTTCTCTCATTCTCTCTCTCTCCCTCTCCCTTTCTCTCTCTCTCTTTCTCTCTCCATATTTCAGAGAGAATGTTTGAATACACACATATTTTACAAACACACAGACACACACACTGCACTGGACCGGTGACTAGAGACACCAGATAAAACACATGTAAGTTATATGAGCTACACACTTACAGGGCATAATTCCTTTAAATAAAACTTTAGGACTGATTATAACAGATGGAAAAACTGCAACAAACAATGGTGTGTTAGAGACAAGTACATATGAAAATAAAGCCAATTTGGTCTGGTGATTTAAGACATCAGGCTAGAAAGTGGGAAACATTAGTTCAAGTCTCCCCTTAGTCATGAAAGCCAGCTGGATGACTTTGGACCAGTCATACTCTCTCAGCCCAACCCACCTAACAGGCTGGTGGTTGTGAAAAAAATGGGAAAAGGAAGGTATGTTAGATATGTTCGCTGCTTTGAGTTATTTTTTAAAATAAAAAAGGCAGAATGTAAATAAATGAATAAGTCATCAATTACATTTTTAACTACCCTTTTTTGCCTTCAAGATTTGTTTTATTACTTCTAAATATATAATGGGTACTTGGTAAAGTTGGTTTTCCCAAATTTGAACAATCTAACACACTAAAGCTAACACGTAGCTACAGTTCAAATTAAATTTTTCCAGCTTCTGGAAAAAAAACTAGGAAAGAATCTTATTAGAAAGAGATATAGCACATGCTGTGTCTCCTGGAGTTAGGATTACATATCCCTAAGGTTTATTAATTCATTGAATAAACTAAAATTGGTTGACTATGTGCAGTGGTCTAAGTCAGATAACTGACCGTAGTTGATATACTGTGGGGTACTGTGACAATACAAAGGCTTTGCATATTGGTGTACATGTACTTGCTCATCTATTTTGAAGTGTTCAATCAATTTTGAATGTGCCCATTGGAAGGTTGGCAGATATCAAATCCTTGTTATATGGCGTTCCCATGAAACATCTCTCCTGCGCGAGCTGCACTGGCTCCTGGTGGTCTTCCGGGTGCGCTTCAAGGTCCTGGTTACCATCTTTAGAGCGCTCCATGGCTTAGGACCTGGGTACTTACGAGACCGCCTTCTGCCACCAGTAGCCTCTCACCTGCCAGTACGCTCCCACAGAGAGGGGCTCCTCAGGGTGCTGTCGGTCAAACAGTGTCGACTGGCGGCCCCCAGGGGGAGACCCTTCTCTGTGGGGGCAACTACCATTTGGAACGAGCTCCCCCCGGAGATATGGAGGATCCCGGATTTACGCACTTTCCACCGTGCCCTCAAGACCTTTTTATTCCAACAGGCTGGCCTGGCCTAACTTCCTTTTAATTGTTAATTTTAATTGGTTTTTAAAAAACGGGATTTTAATCAGTATGGGCCAAATTTATTTAATGTGTTTTAAATTGTTTTTAAAATTTTATATTATATGTGTTTTATCTTTGGCTGTTCACTGCCCTGAGTCCTTCGGGAGTAGGGCGGTATATAAACTAAACTAAATTAAACTAAAACTTTGAAAGTTTCACCCATATGTGTGTGCAGGAAAAGCTGTTAGCTGATCAAGTTGAAGTCTTGTGCCTTGTGTAGCTCTGCAAGTCTTACAAAAGGTGTGGCTGTTTCACTGCTTTACTCAAAGTAACTTAGTTCTTACAACTCTTTACTTTAACATTGCATAGCTATAAGGTCTATGTAGCTTTGGTTTAATGTGTTGTGTGAATCCAGCCAAATGAAGTAATTAACCATAGTTAAACAAGAAAATTAACCAAGCATGATTAAATAAGACTTAGTGCAAAATGTGAATTCCGGTATTAACAATCCAAAGAAATCACATTGTATTGAAATCTTGACTTAAAATTCCACTTGGTAGCTATCTCATGCAACAGCCAAAATCTGACTTTGCCTCAAAATAATGGAAAAGTACATTGCTTTTGCAAATTAATCTGTGTGATTTATGTGAATTTTACATAAATTACAGTCATTTATATAAATTACATATTTGGATTTAACAGATACAGGTATATCCTCTACTTTCATGTATCTGTTAAATTTATGTTTTACAGTATGGCTTACTGTATTATGTTTTTACTCTATATCTTTTCAATCAATGAATTGAACCTGACAATTGGATCCTCCCTTAAATTATAGAGCTTAATTATGTTTAAAACGGAATGGAAAAATCATCCCAGCTAAAGTAACCTTCCTGTATACTCTATATAATTCTAGGTGTGGCATGTTTATTCAAATTTATCACTTGTCCCTGTGCTACTGTGGGAGTTTTCAATTAGGTTATATTGGCAGCATCCATTATTTTTGGAAGCATAGTTTACCACACAAAGAATATCCCTAGTGAAATTGCCAAAGTTTATTTTCATTTCAAGCAGGTCTGGCTAAGATCAGTATTGTTTAATGTATTTAATATTTTCCAAAACATAGATAAATTGTGTTGTAAAAATTATCAGACATTGATCCGATAAACATTTTTCCTTTTAAATAAATGCTGTTTATTACGTATAATATTATTACTGTGCAGATTACATTAATTTATAAGGCAATGTTTATTTATAATATAAAGTAACTTGATTATCATTTATGCTGAATATAATTACAGTTTTGTGAGATGCTATATTTAAAATTCATTCTTCTATATATTCACTCTGTAAAAGCAACATATGAGAAATTTATTCCAGTAATTTGAAATAACTTAAAATAAATAACTACAAGTAAACTTGGAAGAAATACATTACCTTCTTTCTTGTATCATATATATATATAACACAGTGTTCCACAAATCTGGGACTTTGTAGGGCAATATTTACATAAATATGATATCAAATATAACAATGTAACTGTGACCAATAATTAATTCTGAATGGGTTGTAACGTTAGTCAAATCCTATTATCCCTATATATCCAGATCTCTAAATCCTACAATCCTTTTGTACATTGACTTTGCTGCTCCATCTGTAACCTTGTTGGGCTGAAACCAAGTATAGCCTCCTGATACATTTGGAATATTTGAGGTATAGCAGATATAGTCTTATCATTGTCTACTGTTATGTATTGATACTTTTCAGCGGGAGATTCAAACCTGCTTAAGTTTCTGATTGGCTGACAGTCCCTTCAGGATTGTATATAAGGAGGGCTGTAGCCTCTGAGTTTTTGCTGAAGTCTCACTGTATATTAAAGAGCTGTTGTCACTTGCCTGCTTGTGCCTCTCATTATTCCCGAACCACTTCATCTACCATCCAGTAAATTCTCCAAATTTTAGCATATCCAGTCACATATAAATTTAAATATACCAAACTGGTGAGTTCACAACCACCTTATTTTACTTTATTTTCTGGACAGATAAGCACACTTCCAAATGATCAAGAGGCTTCAGCCCTCCACAATTTTAGTTTGCCAACAGTATTTCTGGATCCTGTATGGGCTTGGTATTTGGCGATTGAAGAAGAACCACTGGTACCAGTGGTGAAATCCAAATGTTTTTTACTACCGGTTCTGTGGGCGTGGCTTGGTGGGCATGGCTTGGTGAGCGTGGCAGGGGAAGGGCACTGCAAAATTCTCCATTCCTACCCCACTCTGGGACCAGCCAGAGGTGGTATTTGCTAGTTCTCAGAAGTATTCAAAATTTCCGCTACCTGTTACCGCTTCAGAACCTGCTGGATTTCACCCCTGCCTAGTACCCCTTAAGTGTTTCTGCTAGTTGAATGGAATTAAATTTAGATTAAACGTTTATCACAGGGCTGAATATTTCTTTCTTCTTGTATATTCCCTTCTTGTATACTCCCTTCACCTCTTGAGAGGGTTAAATTCTTTATCTATTACAGATTTCCTCTTTTCAAAATTGCTTTGCATAAAAGAAGCCAAGATATCATTTTGCAGGTTACATCAAACATTACTGACCCTGCAGTTTCTGTACTGAAATCTTAATTCATACTTTGATGGTTGCATAAAGTATGGTTTTTGCTACTGAAAGAATACATGACAAAAGTGGTAAGTATTAGAGGGTTGCAATTGAAAAGTCTGTTTTTATGGCCAGGAAATAGCAATTGGTGTGAGCTCATTTGAATTTTGCTAGTTCCTCCTCCTCCTTTCAATGTCATTTCCAGCAGTGCGTGGCAGATCATCTATTCTATGGTCTTGGAGGCTAAGAAGAGCTAGGCCTGGCCTGGATCGTCTAGACTAGACTCCAAGAGAGAATACCAGGTTGGTAGATTACTGTAGTCTTCTTCATACTGGAAGAATACAGAGACAAATTACTTTATGGATTTGCCAAAAACACCTGCAAAGTTTTTCTCAAGTAGTCACAGCAAATTGAAACTGACTCAAGGATGTCTTTCCTTTTACTTTTTATGGGGTAGTAAAAAGGTTGAACTTCTTCCCTGTTAAGGATATTGTTGTTGTGTTACCAACCAGCAGAGTGTAGAGGACAGAGAAACGTTGCTGAGAGCAATGAATAAGAGATGTGCAAACTGGTTTATCAAAAGTTCACTTTATAGTGAAAAAACAATCTCATAGTCTTTAAACAAACCAAGTCTTTGCCAGTTAAATCAGTCCAGTGATACAAAATCTTCTTACCACACAAACAGTAGTTGGTTAGAATAACAAACTCACTCTGGTTCACAAACCACGATGGTAGCAGATCCATCCAACGATGATAGCACAATGATAGCAACTCCACACACTATGGTAGCATCTCCACACACTAATGTATCATCAACTGAATACATTACAGTACCTTTCTTAAATATGTTCACAACTGGTGATTATCTAATTACAGCATGACTCAGCATTACAATGAATCAGCAGTAAAACTTTAAAGTCACACAATACATATTCATATTAAAGTCACAGAACACATATATTGCCTCGACAACTTGTTAGGCTCAAACCATATCCTAACATTCCCTATGAAAGAAATACAATTATAACAGGCAGATAACAGAATTTAGAAATGCATGACTGCAGATACACCTCGATTAACAACAGTAATTTGGACTGGAATTTTCATCACTAAGGGATGCAGTCTTAAAGCTGACATTATGTGACTGAATCAGTGGAGAGTTGCCCCTGGCAGGTTGCAGGTTGTTAAGTGAGTCCCAGTTTGCAAGCAAACTGGCAGGCAGATATGTATTTAACTATTGTGTTGTAAACTGAACAGAGTCATGGAGTTGTGAGATGGGAAGCTAGGTAAGTAGGTAGGTAGATAGATAGAGGATAGATAGTCTGAGAGAGTCTGGAGGCTTGAGAATAGCACTAATTGAAGAAATATGCTCAGAGTGTATTTGTTTTAAAGAAAGATTGATTGAAATTTTAGAAAGGTGTAAACCTTTCCCATTTTGAGGGAGATGGGCGGTTCAAAAATTTGAATTATTGTAGAACAAAATGTTGGCAATTTTTTTGAGTACTGTTTACTGTACTCAATTCTTCCTGGAGCCTTAGATAAGAGAGGCATCATAGGTAAAGGTAAAGGTTCCCCTCGCACATATGTGCTAATCGTTCTCGACTCTAGGGGTGGTGCTCATCTCTGTTTCAAAGCTGAAGAGCCAGCGCTGTCTGAAGACGTCTCCGTGGTCATGTGGCCAGCATAACTAAATGGCAAAGGCGCACAGAACGCTGTTACCTTCCCACCAAAGATTGTCCCTATTTTTCTACTTGCAGTTTTTACATGCTTTCAAACTGTTAGGTTGGCAGAAGCTGAGACAAGTAAAGGGAGCTCACCCTGTTACACGACACTAGGGATTTGAACCACTGAACTGCCGACCTTTCAATCGACAAACTCAGCATCTTAGCCACTGAGCCACTGCGTCCCTCGAGATATCATACTATTCAGTAATAACATAAAAGGTGTGGAACATTCTCAATGGTATCATATGGGCAAGTATGTCTAAGTGTGATATATTTTGGAATGTACTGTTGAAGAGGCTGCTGCAAATTCATTAAAATATGCTCTTCTCTGACTAATTACATTAAGATGATATAGCACTTTGCTGCCATAAAGGTCTCCTTAGAGCCATTAGCCTTATTTTGATTAGACACCATTCTCCTATTAGACTGAAGGCCAGCATTCCTTATGTGTCAATTAAGCATTTTGTTAATACCTAAAGTCTTTCATAGACACACATTATAATGTTATATGTGCTTAAATCTTCATTTTGATTCTCGATGCTATTACAATTGTTGGTATGGTTATATTTTGACATGATACATTAATCAACCATTTTTAAGTTCATTGGTTGACCGTCTTATGTTTTTTTGATACGAGAAAGTTTGCTTGATATGTTATGCCCTCCAGAATCACTTCTGATTCTATGATGAACAGTTGGTCTAGTTACATAAGAAAAGGTGACTGCTCTAGTCATAGAAATAAAATTTTATTCAGATAATATATATTAATAATAGCTTCAGTAATTAATCATAGTTTCAAACTAGCCTTGGCATTTATGAAATTGCAGAACATATGTTGCTTATTGTATGACAATGCAAAGTAGATTAGTAGACTAACGTTTGGTGTTTCTTCCAGATTATCTTGTCATCAACAGTTATATACTAATTCTTCATACTTAGCTTTATAATAAGAGTTATGGTTATTTTAAATCAGACTAAAAGTACTGGTATTTGCCTGAAATTCTAGGATATTGGAGTGATTCATTTTCATAAATATATCAGTGTGAAATAAAGACATTCAACAATAGTTTAGGTTTGAAGTTCTGATTTTCCAGCTGAAAATCAAAATGTCACTTGTTCCTATTGAAATTACTGAATCGTAGGCTTCTCTATCTCAGTGACATTGTTAAAATTGGAAATGTCAAAAATGTCAAACTATGAACATGATGCATGATACATGCCTTAGTTTTATTACACTTTTTAAAATGCTTTTACAAATGATCAGATTAACTTTAAATTATGATGAATTAACTACTCATGTTAACATTCTATAATTTATTTGCTGTGAATATCCATGTCTCTCAAATATTAGACCTTGGGAGTTACATTAAAATATTAATTACTTTTCACTGCAGAACACTTTGGATAAAATTGTGAACCAGCAAAAGAAAAAAAAAACTCACATACTTAGGCAATCATTATATATGTAGGGCAGAAATCACATTGAACCTCAGTGGAACTTATATAAGATTGACTTCCCAAATTGAAGTAAAATTGCCTTTTGTACAAAGCATATAATCTATTTCATTTAAATGCACTGGAGATAGCACAATGGTTTCAGAACTAATTATCTTAGTTCACAAATTCACGAATCATGTGTGTCTAATGACACACAAAGCCATATTGTGGTTTGGCTTCCAAATCTGGAAATTTTATTGTTTTGTGTTTGGTGAGATGCTGTTAATCACAATCTAAAATTATTACGGCTGTTTGCACACTCAACCAGATTATTAAATTGTATTTGGCACTTTTGTATACCTATTGTGTCCTTCCCAAGGACCTGGGGAATGTTGTTTAAGGGTGTTAAAGGTATTGTTGCAGGATATACATTCTCCCAAACAAAGCTGTTTTTTTGCAATTGACTGATGTTGATTTTCTCAGTGCTGATGATATTTTAGCGGTACTCTAGTTGTTTTGGGATTGCACCCAAAGTGCCTATTATTATTGACACTATTTTTGCTTTGCTTTTTATTATATGGTTGGTTGCACAGTCATCCAGATGTTTAGATTGGATTTGGCTTTTTGTCCACCTATCAAGTCCTTCCCAAGAGGTTAGGCTATTTATATTTTCTGAATATAAAATCTGGTACAAGAGAACCAGTGTGGTATAATAGTTAAGGCATCAGGGTAGAAACCAGGAGGCTATAAGTTCTGTGCCCACTTTAGGCACAATGCCAGGTGGGTAACCTGACACTAGTCTCTTTCTCTCAGCCTTAGGAAGAAGAGGGAAACGGCAAACCACTTCTGAAAAACTGTGCTAAGAAAAATCTATTCTAGGTAATTGCTAGGAAACTGACTTTGAAAATGAAAAATATGGTGTAGGAGCAACCAAATTCACTTGCAGTATACCTGTAGGCCACATAAAACTGTCAGAGAACCACAAAACTGGTTAGTATGATTTTAATTTTTAAGGTAATCTCTGAGGGAGAAATTATTAAATATGTAATTGAAGAATAATCATATGAAGTCTATTTATTTATAGTTAAGTGTAAATATAAATGAAAAGAAGTCAATTTTAGTTTTTGATCTGGTCTGGCGCAGTACCTTCTGAAGTGTGACCTACAGCTTACATTTCAAAAATTAAGAAAATGTATGGACTCCTGATTTCTAGCATTATTACTGATCATTATTTTTTTACTCTTTCTTCTCTTTTCTGTTTAGTATTACAAGTCTTTTTTTTATAATTTTATTTATGTTTTTTCTTTAACATATATAAGTGCTTAGTGAACAGTGTATTGCCTGGGTCAATTTACTTTATATACAATACTAATAACAATGATAATACTGCTTAGGTATACATGATAATAATCTTTCAACTTCTAACATTTACATATATGTTATAATTATAATGTGTTATTTTATGTAGCAGCATACATAGTAATATTTTCCCAATTTCTACTTTCTACCTCTTTTTTTTAACTCCTAATAAAGCAATTCTCATATTGAGAAGTATTATGTATCTATCCATCATCTTTTGCCCTTTTTAGTATTTCAACTCTTATTAACTTTTTGACAAATCCCTCATGCTCCTCCCTTGGGATCTTGTATTCCATCACTCATATTTAATCTACATATTCCTCTTGCATCCACATCTATCTCTTGCTGTCGAATCTCTAGAGCACCCATCAATAACTCTTTCATCGCATCTGAGAGATCTTTCTCTCTATCCTCTTCTATATTTTAACCTCTTAATGAGTAATCTACCTGCTCCATTTCAAGAATCTTTACTATCTCTTCCATATCTTTAACTGCTTGTGTCACTTGTTGATTTATTTCCTCTATTCTTTCCTCTGTTCCTTCTAGTTTCTCCTCTGTTTTCTGAATTTTTTATTCATTTTTCATTGTCATTTGCTTAGGGTTTTCTACTCTCACATCTGTATCATGCATCAGATCCATCATCTCCCTATGGTTCTGTATCATAGCTTCCTTAATAAATTGAAGCATCAATAGTGTTTCTTTTAGAAATGTATTTGTTTTCCCTGTTGTAACATTTTGCTTTAATTTAATGGGCCAAAAGTTACTCAATAATCCACCAATAATCCACCAAAATTCCAATGTCCCAGTTGTCCAAAGGTGCCAAAAAAGTCAATATTAAAATTTTTTTGCTCAGTCCCAGAGCTGGTCCTTAGATCCACGTATTACAAATCTTTTTGACTGCATTTTCTAGTTTTTCCCTATTTATTTCCCTTACAATTTTTAAAAAGTTGATAAAGAAACATTTTAGAAAGCAGTGAAATGAATTTTGTTTGGTTTTTTAAAATTTAAGGATTACTCATATTGAATTTATTTGGATTTAAATTCATAATATGACTATCATGGCTCTTGAACTCCGGGTCATTCACATAGCCTACTTGTTTCAGCTCTGAGATGGCCTAGATATCAATCACTGAGGACATTTTCTTACAGTGTATTGTCTATCTAAAAACCAACCTACCATTAAGGCAGGCTGAAGACAGATCAAATGTGATAATTCTGATTCTCATGGAAGAGCTTGGGACTTGCAGGACTCCAGCTGACCCACTGGAGGACCATCTTTTCTTATCTGACAAGCCTTCTGCATCGCCATGATAATTTCTCTTTGACTTCTGTAGAAAACAGAAGCTCTCCCCATAGCCATTTTTTTTTCATTTTCTTTTTTGATTCTGGTACAAATACCAAATTCATGGAATTATTCCACAAGGCTGATATTTCTGCAGATAACGTTCGCTGGGCCCTATCATGGCAATCCGTCCTTACCTTCATACTTACTGTATAAATACTCCCCAGCCAGCATGGACAACTGAAGAACTGCTATGGTGGGAAATCATGAGTGATTCACACCAGCAGGGGAGCAGGAGAGAATGGAAAGATTTCTTCCCCTGTTCCTTTCTTCCTTAACAGCAACTATAGAAAATGCTTCTTTCTATCCAAATGTGAGGGCAGCAACTTGGTTGGCCTCAATTTCAGGTCATAACAAAAGGATCATTATGTGATCAGCTTGTTCTCCCTTCTTCGAGATGACCTCATGGGCTGGTCTCCTCCCTGCTGGGAGCCGCCCTTCCCAGGCTGGTGGCAGCGCTCTTGGCACTGCCATGCACCCGCCGGGGAAGCTCCAAATGCACGGCTTGCCTGGGTTCCTTCCCGCTGGAGCTACTGTTCCCTGGCTGATGGCCGTGCTCTTGGTCCCACTGGGGAAGTTTTGAATGCATAGCTTGCCTGGGCTCCTTCCCATTGGGAGCTACAGGCCGAGCAGATGGGAACAGGGACTGTCGCTGTGCCTTGCCTGCTTCTCCAGCTCCTCTTCTCTAAGCGCTTTGCAGCCAGGAAAACCAGGAGCCACCACTTTCGCCCTGATAGGCCCCGCAGTTCTGCTCAGCTCAAGTTCATGGAAATCATGTGGCCCTTGAAACTTTAGGAGGGAACTGGCTCCGAGACCGGGAGGCAGCCTTTAGTGGAGCCAGCCTGATGGGGAACTGAAAAGAGAAGGGCTTTTCTCTTCTTCCAACACGCTCGTGGGCTTTGGGGTGGCTCCAGAGCCGGAATTCACTTGGCTGATGATTGGGCAACTCTATAGCTTCCTGCTAAACATGTTCGTTCTCTTGCCTATCTTCTTTCCCCGTTTAAAAGGACCGTGCTCGTAGTGGGGAAAGATCTGACTAAAGAGCTGTGCTTGCTTGAGGAGGTGGAAACAGGGAAAAATCCCCTTCCCCACTGGGAGCCTGGCTGATGATTGGGCAACTCCAAAGTTTCCTGCTAAATGTGTTCCTTCTTTCCCCGTTTAAAAGAGCTGCGCTTGTAGGGGGAAGAGATCTAACTAAAGAGCTGTGCTTGCGGAGAACAGAAGGCAGGAGAGAACTTTTAAGTTCGGTTTCCACCTCCTGTTCTCCGCAAGCACAGCTCTTTAGTCAGATCTCTCCCCCGACAAGTGCAGCTCTTTTAAATGGGGAAAGAAGACAGGCAAGAGAATGAACACGTTTAGTAGGAAACTTTGGAGTTGCCCGATCATCAGCCAAGCGAATTCCAGCTCTGGAGCCACCCCAAACCCCACAAGCGTGTCGGAAGAAGGGAAAAGCCCCTCTCTTTTCAGTTCCCCATCGGGCTGGCTCCATCAAAGGCTGCCTCCTGGTCTCGGAGCCAGTTCCCTCCTAAAGTTTCAAGGGCCGCCACATGATTTCCATGAACTTGAGCTGAGCAGAACTGCGGGGCCGAGCAGGGTGAAAGTGGCGGCTCCTGGTTTTCCTAGCTGCCGAGCGCTCACTTAGAGAAGAGGAGCTGGGGAAGCAGGCAAGGCTCAGCGGCAGTGGCGGCAGGTAGGTGTCGGGGAAGCGTCGAGGGCAGCATGTGCATCCGGGATGCCCCTCTTTGGGCTTTCTGCTTAGGTGGCGGTGGGTGCAGCCAGTCCCTGTCCCCACCTGCTTGGCCTGCAGCTCCCAGTGGGAAGGAGCCCAGGCAAGCTGCGCGTTCGGCCCCACCATCTTGGCAGCGCCATGTGCTGGGCGGGGAACAGCTGTCTCACCAGGGAATGGGCCGGTACCTAGTTGTCCTCTGGTAAGAGGCATGCCAGCCCACTTGGAAAAAGTGTCTGAGTGCTCGCGCACTCAGACTTTTGGCACGCAATGCCAAAAAGGTTCGCCATCACTAGTCTATTGAAACAATGATTTTCCCAATAGTAATGTGTGGCTGTGAGAGTTGGATCATAAGGAAGGCTGACTGCTGAGAATTTAAAGTTTTTGAATTGCATTGGAGAAGACGCTTGAGAGTTTCTTTGGCTGCAAGGAGATTAAATCAGTCAATTCTCAAGGAAATCAACCCTGACTGTCCTTTGGAAGGAAAGATATTGAAGCTGAAGCTTAGATACTTTTATCTCCAAATGAAAAGAGATGATTCTTTGGAGAAGACTCTGATGCTGGGAAGGATTAAAGGCAAAAGCAGATGGGGAGGACAGACGATGAGATGGTTAGATAATGTCATTGACACAACGGCCATAGGTTTGGGTGGACTCTGGAAGACAGTGGACAGGGGACCTGGTGTGCTCTGGTCTATGGGGTTGCGGGACTGAGACATGACTTAGAGACAGAACAACAACAATGCTCAAATCAACACTGTGCCATAAATCAACAATTCATTGCACATTATAATTACTTAGGCATCTTAGATTATAACCTGAAGCTATTTTCTTTCACATAATGTATTAAATGGATATGGAACCAAAAAACCAAAAACCAAAATAGAGAGAGATTGCTAAATTGTATAAGATGCATTTTTATGAATTTTTTAAAATAAATTTCTTTGTTAGAAACAGTTGGTGGACTGTTTCAGTGTAATTATTTCAAGGGTGTAAAATGGCACACTTAGTAGTATCAAGTGTCACAGGAAAAGTCAAGAATCCCAGAAAGGAACCAACTTCAGTCTGAAATTTAAAAAGACAAGCTATAAATCAAGTGGCCAAAATTGATTCCTTTGTACTGTATGATGAATATATCCCCAAGGTTAATATGAGCTTATTGAATGGAAAAATGAATGTTTTTCTTTCTAGTGCATATTCTCTTTATGAAAGTTTAATTTTCTGCTGGTAATATAGTTTAAAATGGAAGTATCTTTAAATAAGAGATAATAAAATCATTGGACTTTTCGGATGGGCAAATTATAAAGCTCGCTTTCCAAGGTATCTGAGGGATACATTAATATTCTCTGAGATATGCATATTTTAATATTATGGATAATAGAATATTTCATTTTAGGGTTAAGTAGGAATCTTTCTGAACAAGGCTTTTTGGTACATAAATATCATTTTTCTACATTGTATATAACAAAAATTAAACCTTGTTTGTTCTGAGACCTGGCTTTTAGATCAATCTATATTTTTTAACAGCAATTCAAAGTATGTTTTCAACATGTGGTTGAAACAGAAAAGTACGTAGCCTGATTTGTTGACAGTTGAGAGATATAAAGGGGTAGAATATAAATTAAGGGGATGTAAAGAATGTATTAGAACAAAAGAATATGACCAACTATTTAAATCTGTTGCTTTTTCTTTTTCCTCAGGGCCTAGTTACTTTCTTATGCAATTGTCACTTGATTTCATAAAAAGACACAGCTGCTTTAAAGTGTTATAGGCAGGTATTACATTTGTATTCCCAAGCACCCCACAGCATATTTTGAAATAAAATATGAAATACTGCACAGTCCTGGTACATATGACTAAACCCTGAATACTATGCAGTGTTTTGCCAAGGCTGATTTTATACTGGTCCATTGGACAAATATGACCATAGAGTCTTATTGAACCAATAATTCCTTCTTGTTATATTTCAGTTCCATTAACTTCATGCGCTGTACTGAATTTTTTATCATCTCTCAATCCAAATGATATAGGCCATGCAGTTCTATGTGCTTAATTCAATTTCCAGCTTGATTGAGATTCAAGCTGTACTCAGTACTGTATTAAGCCACAAAAAGATTTTCTATATTTCTCCCTCAACATGTTAAGTGATCTCATATATCATAGTTTGTAAATCATGGTTTATGCTTTAATAGTTTTAGTGAATCAGCTTTTGTAGTTTTTCTACAATTAGAATTGTGTCATACTGAAGCCCCTACTGACTCATTGCCTATGTCTGATGAAGATTTTTATTTGTGAATATAATTCCTTTCATTTTCTTTTTTTCCTCGTGTGTAGTTTTTTAATTTTCTTCTTATCTCTTCCATTAGTAATTTGTTTCTTATTGCATGAATCAATTGTTTTTGTTGATTGTTCTTCAGTTAAATTTTCAATAACACCAATAAACTGATTTTGCTCTGGTCTGAGTCTAATAAGGTCCTTCCCCCATCATCCTTAATGCCTGATCATTTGATCAGTTTATCCATTTATGTTATTCTGTGTTTCCTGGCATTCAGCTCTTGAGTCACTCACTGCAGACTTAGTCCTGTGTCATCTACACAGCCCTTTGAGGGCTAAAATGATGGGAAATCAAAAATGGAAATTTATTCACAAATATATGCTCTTTATACAGAGAGTTTATCTATAAGAGTTTATCTATTAACCAAATTTATATAGCTGCTAATCTACCCAAGGAGGTCTGGGTAAATAGAAATAAAAAATATACTGTACAGATCCATTAAAAAGAAACTGGATCAAGTCAGCCACATCATTTGAATGTATCAATTCAAAGTTCCATTGAAATTCCTACCCCTGTGCCACAGGAAATAGCAGATCTTCACGGCTTGTCAGAATGGCAACATGGTTGAGACTGTCCACATCTACAGACAGGCACTGTGACAGAGAAGCCATGCTTTCTAGGATCCATCAGTGGAGCTGAATAGGCAGAAACCATTGAAAATAGAAGGTCCTGCAACTAACCTGGCTCTGTCCATGTAGAGCTTTAGACAACCAGTACCTTGCACCCAGAAGCCCCTTGGAAGCCATTTCAGCGCATGTAGCAGGAGTGTTACATGGGTGTATTGTGGACATACTATTCATTCCACTATATTCTGATCAGCTGAAGCTTTTGAATGTTCTTCAGTGCCCCCATGTAGAATGTATTATAATAATCAATTGGGACATTTATTCTATCTATCTATCTATCTATCTATCTATCTATCTATCCATCCATCCATCCATCCATCCATCCATCCATCCATCCATTATATTTTTATGTTGCCCATCTCCCCTCTAAGATGATTCTGGGGGGCTTTGTCCAGCAAAACCTTTAGGTTGCATACCAACTCTGGCAGGGAGAGCTTTACGTCATCCAGAGTTAATTATGGAAAATAACTAGATAAATGGGACCGTAAACTCCATAGCCACTCACTCTCGTCACAGTTGAATCAAAATTAGTTCTTCCCCATTGAGACCTATACAATGTCCAGGCACTGAGAAAACATCCCAATGGCATCACTTGGAAGGTCAAGACAGAAATGTATGACTGACCATTATCAACAACATACAAACGATACTTAATCAATTTAACTGATGATGTCACTTAGCAGTTTCAAATAGGTATTAAATAGAAGTGGGGAAAAATATAAGCCCTATGGCACTCCATAAGCAGAACCCCTTCTGGGACCTACCCTAGAGGGAAGGAGGAGAAATATTGAAGAATCATGGCCTCTACTTCAATATATTTAGCTGGTACAGAAATTTATTATGACTGATGGCTTTGAAAGCTGGTGACGTATTAAGGACCAGGAGTTTATACTAACCCTCTTCCAGCCTGCCAGAAGCCATTCAAAAGTGCTATCTATGTTATCTCCATACTGTATCCTAGCTTGAAACCTGACTGAAATAGGTCCAAATCATAAGATCTGATCACTCTTGCAATGGAAACTCTCTTCCTGCCCTTCAACTAGCTGAGCTGCTTTTCAGTGAGAATAAGTGTACTTTTTCATAGTTTAGATTCTTCAACAGCCAGGTTTTGCTAATATATGGTGATCAAGAGTTGGTGCTTCATCAAAAATACCATCAGATAGAATATGGATGAAATCATACTATCAATACTGTTTGTCTTGCAGTCTAAAGATTGATTTGACTTTCTGCCTATCCCAGGTCTTTGGGAAGGACTCGAAAGGTAGGCAAAAATTCCAAGATTTGGATGACTGTGCAATCAACCATAATACAAAAATTCATGGC
The DNA here is from genome assembly GCF_059756535.1 of Pantherophis guttatus. Lineage (NCBI taxonomy): Eukaryota > Metazoa > Chordata > Lepidosauria > Squamata > Colubridae > Pantherophis > Pantherophis guttatus. The sequence goes on along the minus strand of NC_142070.1, from coordinate 24,559,153 downwards.
TAGGTGAATTTTTGAGCTTATAACTTATTTAGCTGTTTCAACTTGCAAATACTGTATATTCATATATACCTGATGAAGGAATTGGGTTTTTTTTCCCTCAGTGTTGAACTATAGCACTCTTTAAAATTTCTGGCAAATGGCTTAATGATTTCCACAGCTGCAGGATGCTGTGAAATCAGAGCAAAGCTGAAGAGCTACGATAGCAGACAAGAGATCTAAGAAAATCCTATATCTGAAAGGAATATGGCTGTAAATGGGATGCTATTTTTTTTCCCATTACATTACTGCAAAGCTCTTTTGAGCAAATGATCTGATATTCTAAGGGAATAGATGATAAGCATAAGCTGCTATTCATTCACACATTTAGACCTACCTGTGGATGTTTTTTCCTCTTTATATTAATAAAAAGCCTGAAGGCAAGATAGCTCTAGTGTCCATTGATATAAATTGCTTCTATGAATGGTTCAAAGACTTAGTTCACTTTTAAGATCAACTTGAATCAATGCAATTATTCTTATTTCTTATATTTAAAGGCTCATCACTTACCTTATTCACTAATTCCAATTGCTTATCTACTTTGCCAGCTTGTGTCTTAAAAGGCACATTTCATGGAACACCTGTTGTTTTAAATATATCACACATTTTTAACATTGCATAAGAAAATTGTAAAATTATAACTCAGACTTTTATGGTGCTGCACAGCATTGAATTTTTCTTGTAGCTACATAATCATCACAAGCACACACAGACACATGTTTAATTAAATCCAGGGCTGCATAACTGATGAAATATGGAACTTTTTGCCTAACATATAATTTATGTTATCATGAGCTGCTCTAAGTGCTATTTATGAAGACTTTTATTTCGGTCTATTTTTCCTCTTTTTGATGTATAATAATAGATTTTAATGTATGTCAGCCTACATCTTTATAATTACCTTTTAATGCATAGACATGAATTGCCTTTATTATTACAATAAATCCATTGACACAATAGACAATAGCTGTTACTAAAGCTCCCCCCACCCCTTCTTCCTACTGGATGCTGGATAAAAAGAAAATCATGAAAGAAAGATGGCAAAAGTCTAGCAGTATGACCTTTTCCGTTTCTCAGGACCTTTTCAGTTAGTTTTTAAAAATGGCTGTGGTTCCCTTTACTGTATGAGTACAAAATTTAGTTGAGCTATAACTTATTCTAAAACCTCTGTCATAATGTAGGCCATATTTCGTGCATTATACCAAGCTAGGCTGCAGTTTAATAAGAATAACTATTTATATAGGAATTGAACAGTCACTGATTACTGAGTGTCACTGATTTGTGTGTTTTTTTCTTCAATATCACTACCGGTAAATCTTTTCAATACAGAGAAGTCAAAACAAACAGACCATGAAATTTAAAGGATTTTCTATCACATTCTAAAAGCACCTAGTAAATCTAATTTCATTTCTTCAGTCATTTTAACTCTAGACTTTGCTTCTACATAGTATATAATCCGTGCATAAACCTCACTGAGCTTTTTTGCTGACTACTGGACCAAACATATAAAATTACCATTACAAAGCTGAATGTGAAATAGAAATACGCAAATTTATGCTATCTGAAGTATCAGATTATTTCTTTTTCTGGAAATAATGTGTGTGGAAGCCTGGTTCAATATTTAAACTCTAATGTTAAAGGGCAGTTAAAGCACTCTTTGTATGCTCCTGCTCTAAATATATGTGGAGAGCAAACATGGTGTAAAGCTGAGGAAAAACAGGGGACTTTCTCAACTGTTTGTGGAAGTTTGGAGGAGCAGCCTTGGGAAAAACATGGAAATCCAGTGCAAAAAACCCCACCCATTTTATGGAGAAACTTGATTATGTCATAGTAATAGAAGGTGGAATGGATGGAAAAAAGAAAAGAAGGAAGAAGAAAAACTGACTTATATTTGTTATGTTCTGGTGAAGAATGGAGGTGAGGCTAGAGTGATTTCTAACAGCTCTTTATTCAATACTGCCTGTGACGCATCTGTTGCTTCCTGGCTGTCACAGCTCCTTTTATAGGGAAGCTGATCAGCCCACAACCAATCAGGAGAGAGTATTTTCCCACTCCAACAGAGGACCAGACTGAGAACTTCAACTGACAACTATATACAATACATAACAATATTCATATTTCTGAACTGTTGTCTTTTTGTTTAATTTCTGCCATGAAAATTTAAGAAATAAAAGAAATCAAAAAGCAAGATGACATGTTATAAAAGTGAAATAAGTAGTTAATTATGATTCAGGTGATGGGCAGACAGTGTTAAAACTGGGGCAATTAAAAATACATTTTCAACACATACATTTTGAAAGAAATTTCCAAGGTAGGAAGAAATCAAGGTTTTCACTGATTCTGTTGTATCAACAAATTAAATCATTTCCAATGCTGCAAATATGAACTATACTCCAATTAATGTCTTTAGGAATGCTAAAGGGCTGGGAATTTAAGAGTAGAGTAAAAGTAAAAATAAGCTGTAAAACTGCATAGTTCTTTTAGCAAAAATTCCACTTCTGTAGAAGAATGGCAGAATCTAGGGTTGGAGTAAAAAGGGAAAACAGCCTAGAATCCCTATGTAACCACGGGAGAACTAAGTCCCTTTGAGTGCCCTTAACGCTTATCTAATTCTAAGCAGGTGCTGACCATTAATTGAGAAGTTTCCTGTGAATAGGCTTCTGGCAATAAATCAATTTAATTGAACCTTCATGTGTAGACCTGGTCGTTCAGGTCTGACAACTTCATGGCAATTGTTAATTTTCCTGATGCGATTATTTTGTTTCTTACATGTTGATTTTTCAATGTTGCAATGTCTTAGGGGAAAAAAAGGCAAGAGGTAAATTTTCCATAAAAATTAATTTTAAAATGTTTCTGGAAAATTAATATATTTTGGTCAGCCTCCTGAAGATTCTCTCTACTTTGATATCATTCTACCAGAGGGGGAATAATTAGGACTGATTTGGGATTCAGGGACAATGCTTGATGTTTTCAAAGGCAGAGCACCATGCAAGAAAAGAATTTATTTATAGGAATAAAGAATAGGATTTTGTATTATGTTATGCCCTTGTGATCTCTCTGGACTACTGCAATACCCTCTACATGGAGCCTTTGGAAACTTCAGCTTATGCAGAATGTGGCTGCATGGGTAGAGTTGGATATTCAACACATGTAATACCATTGCTTTATGAGCCGCATTGGTTGCTAGTGTGTTTCTGGATGCAATTCAATGGACTGGTTGTCATCTTTAAATCTTTTATGGCATGGAACTGAATTACCGTAGGGCTATCTTCTCCCAGCTGTCCCTTCAATCAGGCAGGTTGGCCAATGGTCCTGTCAACCAAGGAATATTGGGGCAGCTATAGAAATCAAATATATCAGCTAAAGAAATCAAATCAAATAAATGTAAAATGGATGAATTATCAATCTTTATCGAAGATTGTTAAGCTGTATCTTACACCCAAGATATTTATTGCTTGAGAGATAATTTGCAACATTTTGAATTGTATCTGAAAAAGACAAAGAATTTGTGGAAATAATGCTGGATGCCTTTGTGATAAGTTATTTGTGTTCATTGTGTTTGGAATCAAAGTATCAGGTATTTGTCCCAGACTGAGTGTGGTGCAAAAGCTTAATCTAGTTATAACTAAGTCATGTGTTAGTACCACTGTCTTCATAGGATACCTGTCATACCAAGTTAAGCTATGTTGATGCTTTCTTGGCTACCACCACCATTTGAGTATTTTAGTACAAATAAACTGCTACACTGCAAGGCAGTTGTTTAAGGAGAATACAATTTTAATTAGTACAAACCAAGTTTCTAATTTGAATTCACTGTCTTCTTGACAAGGAGCAGGTCTCCCTTGCCTGGATTAAACCATGGTTTATGCTTATGATACCAAATTCAATAGATGGTTATCTGTTCTTCTTTATGTCTTTAAAACCTCATAATTGAGGTTTTATCATTTATAATTTTTACTTTGCAGGGAGAAATATTTAAAAGATCAGTTATTTGTTTTTCACAATTGCTTTCTTTTGGTAAACTTTAAATGTGATTCTTCTGTAAAGAAAGTAAATGATTAACAGCAACAATCAAAATATAGAACAAATGTATATTTGATAAAAGACATAGCAAGATAGTTGATAGTTGTGGACCGTGTACCTCTCTAAATACATGGCAGGAATTGTAATGGATATAAAAATGTGCTTATTAATAACTGGAGGATTAATTAATGACTACTGAAGAGCAATGTAGAAGAGAATTGCTATTGAATTATTTTCAGTGCCTAACTGCAGTAGTCATAAACCAAATCATATTGTATTCAGTGCACTCCAGAATGGAAAAGGCAGCGCAAGACTGAAAACTTTTGCAGACAATGTGCAGAAGATAACAAGTGGATACAACAGACAGACCTGGAGCTATCATAAAACAATGAAACTTTACTCATATAAAACAAAGAAATTCCATAGAATTATATATTATTCAGAGCGTTTGGATGACAAAATGTATTTTAGACAATCTGAAGATCACAACCATGAAATAGGAGAAGAGATGAAATGCTATACAATACTTTGTACAGCACACACTGTACTGTGTGTGTGTGTGGAAAGGGCGTTTCACTGTTTTTAATGTTGTAAGCCATCCCCTTGTGTTGAGGTGAACAGCAAACGAACAAACGAATGAATGAATGAATGAATAAATAAATAAATACAAAGTACTCATTTTTAATTCAAAAATGAAAATCTATGCAAGACTTGGCCTTTTTCCTTGCTCTTTTGCCACAATCAACTTTACCAGGATAGCCAAATTAAGTAAAAGACATTTAATGTTCTAAAAGCATTTATACAGAAAAATATGAATTATCTATGATGTGAAAAAACAAATATATTGTTATATGTGCTCAAGATAATTCTAAGCATTGTGAATAAATCATACGCTGTAAATTCTACAGCCTTTAAATGATTAATCTCATCATACTGTATTCAAGTTTGTATCAGAATCATATTCTCATTCTGTTTCAGTAGTCTAAGTCATATGACAAAACTTGGTTTGAAACAATAATGCTTTAGTTTTCTTGTCAATGAAAATAGCTATTGGCAAGTTGCAATTATTTTAAAATCCTTTCTTTGTGGCGAAGTAGAAGTAATCACACATCACAGAGGCAATTATGTTTGATGCAGAATGGACAAATTAGGCATCTGATTTTCTTCCTAGTTGATATTTGTTCAGTAGAATCAATGTGATAGATCATCAAATATTTGCCAAGTGCAGAAAACCCAATTCCTGGAACTGTGATAGAATCAATATAGGTATATCTTCATATAATACAACTGTAGCTTAACATTTGTGCTCAACATTTGTGCTGATGTTCAACACGATGTGTTAATTTGGTATAGCCACTTTCAGTGTGGCTTTCTCTATCTCACAAGATTATTATGGGAGGAATAGAATTAGTAGAATATACCCTGCCCCCATGTATGCAACTGCAAATTCATGGAGAAAATATATAATATAAATGCAATCATAATAAATTTGCAATAATGCATAGTTACATAACTAAAATGGTCATCTGTTATCAGTCTCGTCTCTTGACAAAGAACTATTATGGAATTGTATAGCCCCAATCATTTTTAGGATACCTATAATGTAATAAAGTATAAAGGTAGAGGCTTAGAATGATGGCCGTCATGTTTTGTTTTTAGGTTTCCCAGAGAAGTCAGGCTGATCTTCGATTCATAGATGGTACTGGGCTAATAGTGTCTTTTTGTATGACCTAAAAGGATTCTTCTTAGGGTTCTACAGGTTTAAACCTAACTTCATGAAATAAATATACTTAAAAATAAAAATTGACTTAGTTTTGAATGAAAATAAATTGTCAATATACATCAATAATAACATGGTATCATGAATTAAAATGAAATCTTGACACTTCAATTATATAACTATAGAATTTTTAAAAAAATAGCAGGTAGAATCGAGTGAATATGAAATATAGTGCAATTTTCATAGTAAAATGGAAAGAAATAACAATACCTGTATTATGTTTACTTTTCCCCGAACAGAATAAATATTTAATTTTTCTCGAATGCTGTTGACATAAAAGGATACAGAACTTTATCTCTTTTATATTAAGTTTAGTGACTCTTAGAACAAAGCTGTGATGTTAGAATCACAGCCAGATGACTCAAGTATCTTCTCTAATTCTACCTACTGTAAAGTGGACTTCCTCTTTCTTAGAACAGTAATTAGCACTTTCTTAAAACACTTTGAAATCTTAGAAGGAGACACATGATGGATATCACTGAACATGCTTGAACTTTTTGGGGGGAGCATTCTTTTACACATACCATTATTACCAGCTGCTCCTTCAGTTCTGTCCAAATTCAGTTTCTGCTGCTTCAAAGAATGCACCTGTTGAACTGACACTAGGACATATATTGGCAGTTTTAGCATTTTATAGTGAGCAATACCATAAGAGTATAATTTGCAATTTGTTTATCTTTCCAAAAGTATTCTCTGAATTTTTGCTTTGGTTCTACCATAAATCATAATCAAACTGTTATTTGCTTTTCACTTATTAATTCATATACATTTTTTTAATAAAATATATTAATTTTAATTCGAAATAATTCCAAGGTGGAATTGAAGAAGGGTTTAACATATAAAATAAAAAGAAATTAAGTTAATAGGAAGACATTAAAATATGTGGTACATATTCCTCTAAAAACTGGATAAACAAGTCAGTTTTATCAAATAATTACAGTACCCCTGCCAATTGAAAATGATAAAGGGAAGAAATTACAGAATTGAGGTAATACTCTTGGAATAAAATCAATGAATCCCTGGCAGATATGACACCACAAACAAATAACATTTAGTAAATCTTAGTATATTAGTGAATACTCAGCGGAGAAATCAATTGATTAAACATCCAATGAACAAAATGAAATGGTTATATGCAGTATTATAGGTTAACTCTGCTGACTGCCAGCAGTTTGATCCTGACCAATTTAAGATTGACTCAGCCTTCCATCCTTCCAAGGTCAGTAAAATGAGGAGTCAGATTCTTGGGGACAATATGGTGACTATAAACCGCTTAGACAATGCTATAAAGCACTGTAAAGTGGTAAGTCTAAGTGCTACTGCTGTTGCTATCTCAACAGATTATCTCGGTTTAGAATCTAGATTTCTAATTTTAATATCATTATTTCAATTGGTTCAATGATACTTACAGCTTTAAAATCATTCATGTATTGAAGACTGACCATTAAAAGAAAACAAAACTCCGTAATAATATCTGTTTCTCAATAGAGCTGATTTCCAAAACTGTTGTCACCTTGTATTTTTCTTCCTTTTAGGGTACACATGTATGTAAAAATAGTTTGCGAAAAATGTTTTAAACTGAATCTTTCTAAAGTTAAAGCATTCTGTTTGAAGACAAGAGTAGCAGTTTTGAATGTGAAATCCCTGTTTTTATGTGAAACAGCTTTTTAGGTATCAATTGGTAGGTTCAAACACTTCAGAAGTATGCCCAAAACACTCATGACCAAACAGCAGTTTCATATTCAATGCAGGATATATGTTCTGTCCCCCCACCTCACATAGGCAGACACACGAGCAAAAGACATCTACCAGTAATTTATTTTTACAAGCCAACCTGAATCCCTTTGGCAGATAAAAGTTCTGGCAGCTACTTTCCGAATGCCTGCCAAGTTTCTTATCACCTCTAGAAACAGGAGTCAGCGCATCTGTAGTCCGTTGTTGGGGCAACCAAGAGTTCAAAGAGTAGTCAGAAGTCATTCACAAAGTCCAAGCCTTAATTCTGAAAAATATCCCATCCGAAGCTCACGATACGTAGTTTTTGTCCGTCACAGAGCCTGCAGAGCAACCCCACCCACTTTTATCCCCTGTGGGGCATGGCTCAGTGACTCAGCAATCTCTGGCCCTTCTACACCTCTTTCTTTGCTGCGCACGCCTCTCCCCCCGACACTGTCTGGGATCAATCCAAGATTGATTTTCATCAACCCACTTAGTGGGTGCTCTGACATGCCTTCCTCCTGGCCTTCAGCTGGAACCTGAAGCGTTGCCAGAAAGGAGGGTCCTGGAGAGGGAGACCTTGTCAGTTCCTCCCCATCACTTTCAGAGTCATCTTCCTCCGTGAGGACAGGCTCAGGAGCCAGAGTCACAACAGTATATTTGAAATGTATTGAAATAATGGTTTAATTGTATTTACCTTTCTCAGACCCTAATTGAAGTATTGTGTTCATTTCTGGCCACCACAGATTAAGGCAACTTCAGGGGAGGGCTACCAAAATGATGACAGATGTGGTAACTAAGCCCTAAGAGGAGTCATTAAATGATCTCTGTATGTTTAGCCCATAGAAATGAAGTCTTAAGAGGTGATATGATTGCAGTCTACAAATATCTGGTTTTTTGATGTGGGCTTGCTTTCTATTGCTCCATGGGAATCAGTGGATTAAAATTGCAAGGAAGAAGGATCAAGCTAGGCATCAGAAATAACTTCCTGATTGTATGATCTGTTAGCCATTGGAACAGATTCCTGAATGATATGGGGATTCTCCTCTACTAGTGTTCATCAAAGAAAGGCTACATAGTTATCTGTTACAGATGTTCTAGAAGATTCTGCACTGAGCAGGGGATTAGAGTATATAACCCCTAAAATGCCTTCCAGCTATCTTTCTATGATCCACTTTGTCTACCCCTAGCCAATGGGGTGGTTTTATTTTATCCTACTCTCTTCTGTTCACCTTTTCTTTTTTTCTGGAGGAAGGAAACAAAATATTCTGTATATAAAAACATGACAACTGCTAGTTGAGTTATCAAGGGATCCATCCATCCCTTAGTAATTGCAGTCCAAAATGATAGATGTATTCTGATACAGGTAAACCACAAGGGGTCTAAGTTATAGGTGGGAGAATCAATACAAATTGCTTCTGCAAATGTTTTAGAATGACTTACATAAATCTTCCACTGAATACAACACTCATTTTTCTTGCTTGTACTATAGATTTGTCAAATTTAATAGAAGGGGACAAAGAGAGATCTTTCAATTAAAGTAAAGTAAGTCTTTCAATTAAAATAAAATGGGCTGTATACTATCCATTACAGTCAAAGAGTTTCTATTAATGCCAACACATTTTAATATAGACCAAACAATTATATTTAGTATTTGAAATAATACTGTTTTTCTTTGCTTAGTTCAAAGATGACAGAGTACAATTTGTCATACTTTGCAGTTAAAATTAACTTCAGATGTTTTTTATTTCTTCAAATCCGGACAGTTAAAGGATACTGAACATTTTCCCAAATGTTATTACAATCAATGACTTATATGGGTTTAATTTCTACCACTCATCCAGTAGTTGTATTAAAAATATTATTGGAGCAAAAACATTCCATGGCTTCGGACCAATAATGACAAACAGCATGATTCCTCCATGGCTTTGGTACAGCTTTATGACTGCACAAATTTGCCTGGTAGGGAATATCCCATTAATCTTGATGGAATCCTTTCTCTTTTTTTCCTGTTCTTGGATGCTTGACATAACTTGTATTCATCCAGAAGAAGAGAAGGTTTGACAATATTTTAATGGGAATCTATTCACTCCAGTATGGATTATACTAAACCTGGTACAATAAAGAGCTCTCCATTTTCTACCATTTGTTTCTTTTCTGTATTTTTTCCCAAAAGCTGCTTTGGGAATACAGTATGGAACTGTAAAAAAAAAAACATTTCAAGAAATATATGTATACTTTCTGATCATATCTATTTATCATTCACTGCAGCTGATACATAACTTTTAGTTTTTAAACAGTAATATTGGGGATAGAATCTGAGTGGCTTTTTTCAGAACTATAGATTTTTTTTAATAATTCAGAAAAGTAGGGACTAAAAGTGCAGGCAAGCAGATATAAAGTCCACAAGACATGTACAGAGGGATTTTATTTGAACTAAATAAAAATCTATTACCATTCATGCATATGAATTGTGTTATAGTTAAACAGTTGTTAAGTTTCTCTCCTCACATAGACATTTTTTTTCTAATATACACATGTATTTTGTACAGATCTTTCAACAGTATATGCAAAGTTTGAGTGATATAGGAAGAGCCTGAAGGCAGAGTCAAGTGTGTCATTAATTTGGAACCCTTATGCAGCCACAAGTTTATTTTTTGAGTTTATTTAGATTTATATACCGCCCTATTCCAACTCCAGCCCCTTGTGAATTTCTTGTGATACTCTTATCTAGCACCAATTTGTCATAACCATTGGTAGGTCAATTTCTTGTGTAAAAGTAGCAGGTTTAGATTTAGTAATTTGAATTCGTCTCCTGTTCCTGGTTATTTGCACTTGACAAGTGGTGATGTATGGAATCTTTTGATCTGCAAGGCTGCTCAAAAAGTTGGTTGAAAGACTATCTAAATTTTGTAGACATCCTAAACACAGAAAAGCTTGAATGTTATATTAGAGTTTCAAAACCAGATCTGTCTTTGGAATATTATCTTGGCAAAAAGGACCTGTCAAAGTTTAGATGTCTGTGATGAAAAAAATAATACCTTGTTACTTTCTAAAGGGAGAAATTTTTTGAAGTAAGGAATTATGTTTCTTCAAAGTTTATTAGGTCACTCCAAAATAATAGTCAATCAGCTAAGGTAGGGCCAAAATGACTTCACAAAAATACAAACAAAACGAAGAAAGGAATGTTATTTTCAACAGAATAGGCAATGGATTGTCTACGCATATATCATATTTAAATTACAGGTTGCATAAACCCTTTGACTCAGATTATTAAACACCAGAACAAACAACTGTAAAATCTTGCCTCTTCCCAACTCTTTCTCAGGAGAAAACTCAGTCAACAATGAGACTCAATGCATCAGTTTGGAATAAAAGCTTAGTTAAACATAGCATTTTAGCTACTTGAAGGAAAGCTATTAACATGAACCCAATAGCCTGGCTCAGCTTGTTCAATTGGTTTAGTGTCATTAAGATTCTGTGGTTTTTAAAAATCTTTTCATTCCAAAAGTCATTGTGAATGCCCTTTGCACAGGATCAGATTGTCTCAATTGATAAGTTTTGTTTAAAAAAAAGATGTTTTCACTGTCATTTCTGAATGTCTCTTCAGTGTGAGATCTATGACTAATAAAGTACCTAATGGGAACTAGGAGCCTGTTTATTCTCAAGGAGACTTAAACTTTGTGAAGAAGGATCTGTTGGGGCCCAAGCAAGTCAGTCTTTTTTTTTTCATGCAACCAAATAAAGAAACCATAGTTCACAGAGCTGAGATCATACTATAATATCTCAGACAACTCAAGATCTCTCATAATACGTGCTTGATGCTTTCTCATACTTTCTAACTCATTTCTCTTTCTGCCTCTCCCCTTTTCTATCTTGTTAAGCAAACAAAGATTTCATTTGATAAAAGCAATTCAGACATCTTGATGATGCTTTGTACAGAATGATGTTATCAACCATCTTTTATTTTTTTTTATGGCTTATGTGAACCCCTTAACATAACAAATGAAATCAACATTTTTTGCTGATTCATTTAATTCATGGCAGCTTTTATAGACTGATCATTAATGAGAAGATGGAGAGATTAAAAAAAAGATAAAGAATACTTTATCATGCTGCCCACTTATTTCAGTCAACTGTTTTATACATCATGTGAAATTCAACATGTAAATCTGCATTCTTCAAGCTGAAGAAGTTTTCAACTTGACCTAGTTTATTCTTCTATTAGATTTCTGTGAGAGACTAGAACTGACATTCTGTATCACCATTCCTTGATACGCTTCTTTCCCAAAAAAAAGGAGCCAGTCTTATTTTATTTTATTTTTGGGCTCCAAAATGTACATTAGGCCTTATTTTTGGGGAAACACAATATCAGGGTGATCAGCCCGGCTGGGTGCCCCACTCCCTGGTGCAGAAGAGGCAACGAGCATGTGGGGGCCAATGGTGTCTGGCAGCAGCTGCAGCATTGATGCATTCTTCAGCCCCTTGTTTGATGCATTCTGGGGCTGCGCAGCCCGCTTAGCATTGAGTTGATTACCTGTCCAAGCAGCAGAGGGAGGCAGAGGCGTGGGGAGGAGGCACACAATCCATAAGTGCTGTGCGAAGTTGAGAGTCAGTGGGCTGGAGCGGCCGACCGGCCGTGGGAGGCTCGTGTTATATCAAGAATTATATAAATCATAATTCAACATTTCACATTTTCAAGAAAATTACTGCTATACCTATAAAAATTAGGGACAAGTGTTTCTGTTGCTTTGCAAATAATGTTGCATTATGATCAATTAAGTGTTTTAGTTATTTCCTTTTCTCTCTCTCTGTTTTACAAATCCCCCTCCTCTCAGCATCAATCTAGTCCAGTAATGCCTAACCTTTTTGCAATCACGTGCCAAAAGCGGGGGCAGTGCGCGGGGGGGGGTCACACATATGCGTGCCCATACCCATAATTAAATTAAATTAAATTAAATTATGTGTCCTGTTCCACCCCGTGCATGCACACGTAACCATGCTCTTTTGGCACGTGATGGCATGGTGGGCCCAGTAGGCCCATTTTTCGCTCTCCCCAGGCTCCAGAGCCTTTCTAGGAGCCTGGGGAGGGCAAAAACGGTCTTCCAGTTCCACCAGTGGGACTGGAAGTTGGCAAATGGGTCATTTCCGGCCTCCAGAGGGCTTCTGGGGGTGGTGGGGAAGGCCATTTTTGCCCTCCCCAGGCTCCTAGAAAGCCTCTGGAGCCTGTGGAGAGCGAAAAACGGCTCTTCCAGTCCCACTGGAAGTCAGGAAACAGGCCGTTTCTGGCCTCCGGAGGGCCTCTAGGGGAGCTGAGCTCATGTGCCCACCGATAGATTCACTGTCACGGATCTAGTCTTTAATTTTCTTCTTTAAATCAAATGGTCCTCTTAGAGCAGTAAAATTATTTACATGGCTAAAAAACATCCTTAATGGGGGAACAAAATAAAAAATGGAGGAGATAGCCCTACCTGCAGAGAGTTTACACTATGATGGTTAAATCCGAGATTTAGAGGTCATAAAGATTATAGGTTCTAGAGGACCTATCTTCTTTGGCCTCTTTCCATGGACTGGATAGTTGGTGAAGAATATTATAGGAGCAACTGTAGATGGCATAATGGCAACAAAAGTATATCAAAACTTTTTGATTGAAATTGATGGTTTCCAGGATGAAGTCTGAAAACAAAAGACAAATTCGATTTAGTTTTTAATGAATGGTAGCTGGATTGATACACTCGTATAGATTGGACAACTTCAAAGTAGAGTTGAAATGCATTTACATAATCTAATTTCTCTTTATTTCCTCCTCAAACAATAATGAAATCCACTTAAATAAATAAACACAGTGGCTGATAAATGAAGTATTAAGCTTGGACATAAAATCGCATACACAAAAGACCAATAAAAAATATAAGATGCCCCCTTATACAAACAGCAGTTCAAGTTAAGGAGTTTCTCCGTAACTTGATATCACTTCTACTTATGTTATATTTATAACTATGTTTTGATAAAAAGGCACATTCCTCTTGAGTCTGCAGGACTGTGGAAAGGAGAAATGGTATGCATTATCGGAGACGAGAGTCCCATTCTGTCATTGATACTAGGAAGTGTATGAATTTTTTCATCATAAAGAGCCGCTTCTTAAGGGGGGGGGGTGTTGCCTGTCTGCAGTGCATTATTCATAGCAGGATGCAAATCAAACTACTTTCTGTTGAAAGCAATGCAATGCAGGGAAATCTATGGATCCCAGATGTATATTTTGATGTATATCAAATTCAGCTTTAGAGTTTCAATGATACATGAAGTTTAAATGGCAGTAGAAAAGAGAAGGAAACTTCTTTCTTTTCCTCTCTTTTTTTAAATTTGAGTTATACTAAAAAAAAAATCCAGTAAAATCCAACATATCGAAGCTGTGAAAGAAAATGTGAGAGTTTAACTAGCATTTCTTTTACTGAATTCACTAATGATGTATTTAATGCTGCATTTTCAAGAACAAAATGTGGGAAGCTAAGAAAGTATACTTCTTCAGGCATTTGAAAGGCTTTGAAATGACCGCAAAATATCTACGTGTCAAATCTAATGATAAGCAATGTCACCAAAACAACTATGGCACTGATAAAAATTTAAGAATATGATAAAGCGTTTCACCCCAGTAGTATAATAATGAGTTAAACCAATAATTAAATGACCTACTTTATTATTATGCAAATATGCAAAAATACAAAAGATTCATATCATAGTCAACTTGTGGGAACAGTAAGAAAACAAAGTATTTCTATCTGCACAATATCACACTTTCAATATGAAATTAGAAAACCAACATGTCAATCTCACTGATGAATATTTATGGGGAAAGGAAAGGTGGGGGTGAATGATAACATATGCATGATGACATGAAATAAAGCATCTTATGAACATATGATAAATACTGTGGTGGCCTCCAAGCTTTGCTGTCTCTTTGCTGCCTGTGAAAGGCCCCTCGGTCCTATTACTCTGGATTACATTCCATCACAGACACAGTGATACAAGTACTAAATTACTTTTGGACTGATGTGTCATGTTGAAAGTGTTGTCAGTTTGATGTCATCATGGCTTGCCATGGATACCACTAACCCCACCCCACTGAATCGTGGCCTACACTGTCAATTTCTATAGGAAGAGAGGCTTTGTGACTGGTGGTGAAATTATTCTGTTCTATTTTAATCAATGAATTTAATGAAGTGATTCAATGAAGTGTAATCCTCTGAGTAACATAATGTGAGCTGAGGGAAAAGGATATGTTTATTTCCAAGTGTGATATTTGGCATAGAATACGTGATATTTTATAGTCATTAAGCAGGTAAGTAGGATTTATGTTTGTAAACCATTAATGAGGATAATGAGGATAATCATTTTCATTAGGTCAACATTATTCTAGAATATTTACTGCCATTTTTAGTCACTTTGATTTATTTATGTATTATGGTCAGGAAAAATATCTTCTTTGATCTTGAAACTTCAGTTTAGATTTCATCAGTTCAATGAATGATAGATGTTTTGTATGCCAGGCAGTGATAGCTTCAGTATTTTCTGGTGTCTCTTTCTCATTTTGTGGCTTCTTCCATTTTTATATACTTTTATATACACCATTTCACTTGAGAGGTTAACTAAAATTACTTTAACTATCATTTTGACTAAGTTCTTCAAAAAGGACTAAATAAATGCAAAAGCTGAACAAATCTTCACATTTACCCTGTATTGTGAGAGAAAAGGAAGGAAAATAAAGGGCCTGTAGATTTGATGACTGGCAAATATACATAAAATACGCAGTATTATAAGGGTCTTGCAAATCATGATGTCAGCAGAATATAGCCAAGGCACTGAGTTATGAATTGGAAAAGAATCTCTTTCATGAACTCACAAACTTCTGAAGTTCCCAAGCCTCTGAAATAAAAGGTTTAAGAGTCTGGAATTGTTGAAGGTACCTGTCAACCTTCTCAGGAAGACTGGACAGAAAACAGATCAGATGAAATACTTCTACTTTAATGCAAGGCTACATTAATCAATCTTGTAAGTCTGAAAGTACAACTCTTCCACTGTCTCTTTTTACAGCCTGGTAAATTAGGGTGGATCCTAAGTTTTTTCTCTGCTCTTATGCAACTATGGGCTCCTTCCCTCTTTTATCTGATAGTTCCCTAGGTCAGTGATGGCTAACCTTTTTGCCATTGCATGCCAAAAGCGGGGGGGAGGGGTGTTGCGCACACAATTGCCCACACCCATAATTCAATGCGCTTCACACAAAAACACACACACCGCACGTGTGCGTGCGACCCCCCTGCACTCCCCCCGCTTTTGGCATGCAATGGCATGGTGGGACCAGAAGGCCAGTTTTTCACTCTCCCCAGGCTCCAGAGCCTTTCTAGGAGCTTGGGGAGGACGAAAACGGCCTTCCCCACCCCCCAGATGCCCTCTGGAGGCCAGAAATGGCTCATTTGCTGACCTCCGGAAGGCCCGAAAATCAGCTGGCCGGCGCACGCATGCCCGCCAGAGCTGACCTAGGGCAACGCTCGCGTGCCCATCAATATGGCTCCGTGTGCCATCTGTGGCACTTGTGCCATAGGTTCGCCATCACGGCCCTAGGTAGTATCGCTTCTCTTCTGGTCTTCCAAGATCATTCCCTCTTATGAGTACTATCCTTAATTTATTTACTTTTTACAATTATTCTGTAGCAACTAAATATATAGTCACATTGTGTAACAATTGTGTAAAATCAAGAGAAAATCAAGAGCAGTACAAAGAGAAAAAATATTTTCTAAAATTAAAAATTCTAAGTTATAAGATTGGCTAGTATATTGGGTCTCTCAAGCCTTCATTATTTACTGAGGTCTGAGGCAATCAAGGAAGTAGGAATTGTTTGAGAAAGATTAGATGGAGTAGAGAAAATTTGAGAATTAACATAAACCAGGTTAAGGAGTCTCTTGAATAATAGGCAGGAAGGCTTTTTGAAGAAGACTTGATGCTTGTCACTGCCTATTATGCAGTATTTCACAGAATAGAAAGTCAAAATAAAAGCGAGAAGAGAAAAAGCATGCACATATAGATCATTTCCCAGTGATGACTTATAGTAACTGGTGGAATCATGCATCAATTGTTGTCAAAGTAACTGTCATGTGGACAGGCTTTCTATCACCTCAACAATAATTGAATGATTCTGTGAATATACTGTAATTCTCTACAGGTAGCCATACTCATTTCACGGGATTGGCGTGAAAATGTAGACATCTTTGCTGGTAAGCAGACATTTTCCACAAAAATAGAACTGCTGATTCAAACATTTATGATCTGCTGTTCTTTATATAGGAGTTTCTTAAGAGGATGCTGGACCAGTCTGTAGAATAGCTAATAAATGGAACTAGTCTGAACTTTGGCTACAAAATATTAAAAAGGGTTCAAACAGGAATTCAAATGTTCTGGGATCCCTTTTCCTATCCCTTCTTAGCTAGGACTTAATTATTACAATGTTCCTTTTAGTATATCAATTCTTCTATGTTTATTGAACATTAAAACATTTTTTAAAAAGACAAAGATAAAATATCGAATACAAATGAATAAGAGATTTATAATTTTACACACTAACTTTAGTTAGTTGTAAATAACAATATACTTTACATACTTATTTGTTTATTTGCTGTTATTGCTCTCTATCTCACCTAAGTAACAGACTAAAAATACTATTATTAAATTAATTAATCCAAATTAAGATTATATAAATGTCTTGAGGAGCTTGTCTTCAATTTTATTCAAGTAGATGTTACTTCATATTACTTCAGGTGACAGAAATGTAGGCTAGATCTTTTGGAACAGGAGGCAGGTACAATTAGTCCTTCCTTAATTATAATAATTGGAACCAAAACTTCTGTCGCTAAGTAATGTGGTCATAAAATGTTATGTTACATGACCAACTCCTAGGGACAACAGCTCTGACAATTCCAGGTTACTGTTGTTAAATGATGATCATGTTGATCTTTAAAAGAGCCTCAGTGGTGCAGCGGACTAAAGCGCTGTTAAGTGCTAGCACTTAGCTGCCAGCTGCCTGCAATTAGTGCAAGTTCGAATCTCACCAGGCTCAAGGTTGACTCAGCCTTCCATCCTTTCGAGGCAGGTAAATTGAGGACCCGGATTGTGGGGGCAATAAGCTAACTTTGTATAGAACAACACCGCTTGGTGGGGGGGCGAAAGCCCTAATAAGCAGGTATATACAAAAAAGTATGCAGGCTATTGCTATAATGCATTGTAAGCCGCCCTGAGTCTACGGAGAAGGGCGGCATATAAATTGGATAAATAAATAAATAAATAAATAAATAAATAAATAAATAAATAAATAAATAAATAAATAAATAAATAAATAAATAAATAAATAAATAAATAGTAAGTGAGAGCCTCACCTGATCATGACTTCTAATTCCCTGCCAGCTTCCCCATTGACTTTGCTTGTGGGAAGTTGGCAGGGAAGGTTGCAGATCAATCTCCCACAAATCTGTGAGGGAGAGGGATGGTTTCTAAATACGTGTCATGGATCTGCTCCTGGATCCTTCTCCAGTTATGAGTTCAGAGGAGAAGAGTGAGTTTGAGTCTGCAGAGGAAAGTGCAGTGCTGAGTATTGGTCAGGATCTGGGTCAGAGAATGCTAGCCTATTGGAGCAGCCTCACTTGGAGGAGTGATAGATTGAGCCACAACTGCAGCAAGTGGGCCGGGAGGCTTCAGGTGAGGACCGGGAGCAGTTGCCACCAGTTAGCAATGAGGAGGAGGTGGAATCCATACCTCCTCCTGATCCAAGGACACATAGAGCAGAGAGGAGACAGACACAATGCCAGTCAGCTAGACTACTCATGAGGAGGCAACCTGACCTCTCATGCTGCACCGGCATTGCCTGCTTAATTCCTCCCCGAGGATTTGAGGGTTGCTAGAGCAATGTGCCCAATTCTGTGCCTTGTGTGCTTGTATCCTGATAGTTGGAATCGTGAACTGCTTTCCGGACTTTGTATGTGCCCATTGGACTCAGTTACCCAGTGTCTGGATCTTCGGTGCTTTATGAAGACCTGTTTTGGAGGGTTTGAATAAGCACTTGTAGAATTCTTGTTGTACATGTGTGTGTGTTTGGGGGGCAGGACAGGGCTGCACAGTATGATAAATACATGACCATGTCACTTTGGGGCACAGCTGTGGTTGGAAATCTGGGCAAGTTGCCAAATGCCTGGTTCACAATCACATGACTTCAGGGATCTGATGGTTAGAACTTTAAGAACGGCTTGTTCGTGATGTTGCAAGTTCAAGCAGTCATTGAAGAAGTGGTTGTTATACAAGGACCACCTATATAGTTATTATCTGAGGAAGCACGAAAATGTGTTGTCAATCTATAGAAGCTTGTCTCATTGGGAATATCAATTATTTCAATAAAGCAGCATTTATTCCATCTCATTACACATACCACCACTAGTTTATATTCTCTTTGGATTTCTTTGGAAATTGGGACAATAGAGGTGAGAGTTTGGGGTATGGGTCATTCATTTTTGCTTTGCTAAAAAAGTGAATGCCAAATTTCTGATCTTGGAAAATTTCAGTTACAGAATTGGAAACACAGGCAAAGCTAATATTAATTGGCTCTGTCTTATCAAAATAGACATGCTTTACATTGAAGGATTTAAAGGTGGGATACAAATAAAATACATAACAGTAACAGTGACAACAACAATATTGTTAATATAATTATTGTCCAGTCTATTTAATTTTCTCTTCAGGTTTTATCTCTAGAAATAATCTCTCTCCTTCCCTCCTTCCCTCCCCCTCTCTCTCTCTCCTTCTCTTCCTCCCTCCCCCCCCTCTCTCTCACACACACAAGGTTTTATTACATTATGTTCAATTATGTTCACTTAGTTTGGCTTTTTAACAGCCAGTTTTTGGAGGAGAAAATGAAGATAAACATTCAACAGATAAATGAAGATATATACTGAGTAGAGGGAATGTACTTTGCCTGCTATATTACAATACCATATGTCCATTTTTTTTCAAGAATTGTTCAAGTTTGATATTGAAATGAGATTCATTGCTTAGGAGAGCCAGCATTTTATTTTCATGGGACTTTTAAGTGTTAAAAGGAAAAGTTTATTGTAGCATCCCATGTTCTGTCTCTTCAGGTTTCAGGTATGAATGTATTATCTAGAGAAGATATAAAGCAGATGTATAATTTTGCTCAAATTCTAAAGCTCAAACAAGGTATTTATGCCAAAAATATAACACTATAGAAACCATTATTCAGTAATATTTCTCTAACTTTTATGTGTTACCTACTCAATGAAAGCATATTTCACTATAATATTTGCTATTTTTTTTACCAATAATTATTTTATCATATTTATCTATTATTAAAGTCTCGAGTTCAGAAAGAAAGAATCTGCTT
Organism: Pantherophis guttatus; assembly: GCF_059756535.1. Classification (NCBI taxonomy): domain Eukaryota; kingdom Metazoa; phylum Chordata; class Lepidosauria; order Squamata; family Colubridae; genus Pantherophis; species Pantherophis guttatus. The sequence continues at coordinate 24,539,165 of NC_142070.1, read as the reverse complement.
GTATTTTTTACCATATCCCATATCTATAAGAATTTTGTGAGGTGTTTTTGCTCATATTGTACAGATTAATTGCTGGATGCTGTAATTGCTAAACTCCTGTTTCCATTTGTTTATTATGTAATTTAATCAGTAAAAATATATCAATCTCCTTTATAATTACAAATGTGTATCTTATTTTGTCATATGACGCATATGACGCATATGGAAGCTGAATAAACTAGTGTATATAGAATTGTATAAACTAGTGTATATAGAATTTATAAATTGGTTACAATTTGTGTGAGAGTCCTGGAATTTTTACAATTAATTTTTACAATTAAAACACATCCTGAGCCATTCTTAATCTCATCTGCCTTCTGTAACCACCAGCCTCTTTACCAATATATTTTCCTGAACATATTGATGTTTTGTTCTGATGTTGAACATCAGAACAAAAGACAATAGCAAACATATTACAGAGGTGAGACCCAGTTAACTCCAGAGAAAAGAGTACAGAGTATAATTAAAGAGTATAGTTGAGGATAATCTGTATTTGATTTGTTCATTTTTAATTGGAAAGAAATTTGATTTTCTCATACCACTAATACATTGGTGTCAATGTATAGTTTAAATAACTAAGTGAACTCTTGGCTTCATGTGCTGTTATCTATAATACATTAAATCTAAAGATGTATATAGTCCTCAATTTACAACTATAATTGAGCCCAGAATTATTGTCGTAAATCCCCCACGTGATCCCCCACGTGATCATTTAATGACCACAATCCCTGCGTGCATGCTCTCTCTCTCTCTCTCTCTCTCGTAATTGTGGCCATTCCCAAAATGACACCTGGTTCCAAGATGGAACCACACATCCTCTGTATAGGAAGGCTGTGGAGTAGATCAGTTGGTCCTTCTTTTCTGAAGGTGACCTTCAGAAAAGATAAGTGAAGCAAGGCATGCAGAGGGTGAGGAGGCTAAAGGGTGTGAGAAGTGGAGAGCAGGGGGGGAGCAATCCTGAGGCCTGTGGAGATGGGATGGTATGGGGAGGAGATAGGTGACCGGTTGTAGAGGTGAGAAGATTTCCAAGCACTAAAATTTGTTTATGTAATGTGGAGTGCTGCAGCAGCCATAACTTCAGATTTGTAAGTCTTTTTGTTCAGTGCCATTGTAATTGCAAATGGTCGCTGAAGAAATGGTCGTATGTCAAGGATTAGCTATATTTGTTGGAATAATTAAAACCTAGCAATCACAATCAGGTATGGAAGTAATTGACATCCAAGACTTCTAATTCCGCCTGGGGGAATGCTTGCCAGTTGCAATATGCTTCTCCTTATTGGCTATGAAGTAATCTAGTCTTTACTGCATTGTAACTCTTTATTGCATTGTTGAGTAGAGAATGCAAATCAGTTGAAAACACTGTCTGGTAATGTGTGTTGTTAGAGTTATTTTTAATATGTGGGCTCTCTGCTTGCATAATGTATATTGTCATGTAAATGATGTCAAAGACTTTCTCACATGATGGAAATTGGGTGACCTCCAAACCCTAATGGTTGCAGTTTCAAAGTCCTAAAGAGATTTTGTCTTCCTCTTTACTTTTCCTTAATCTCTGCTTCTACTCCATGTGGTTCCTAATTTTTCCAGGTCTTAAAGGAAGGCTGATTTAAACAATCCAGACATCATTTGTGTGTGATATATAAACAGACTTCCCCTATTTTAATACATGTATATTTTTGAGCAGAACATTTAAATCCAGACGATTGTGTCCTCTGATTTTGGTGTCCCTCCTTTTTTCTATTTTATAGGAATTGTAAGGTAGTTGAGATAGAAAGAGACTATGCTGAATACATGAGATACCTTGCGAAGGGAAAAAGTTGGAGGTTTACAACATGTGAACCAAACAAATCTTATGCCATATTCACTTCCCCTATAGACTTTAGCTAGATGAAAAACACATGGAATGACTTGTTGAGTCATAACACCATTCGTGTTATGGATTTGTTTGCTGAATCCAGAATTTTGAGTGTTTCATGCTGATGTTAGTAGGGTTGGAAATATCACAGCATGTGGGACCCAGTAAAACATGAACTTCATTTATTTTCCTTGGCTTCTGTGTGTCATGAAGGATTCAGGATTACAGTTTCTGCAAAACTGTACATTTTAGTTAGGTCTCGGCTGAATTTTGAACTTTGTCCTATGCAGCTTAGAGTGCCAGATATCTTGAAAGTGGTCAATTTGATATCCAGCTTCCTCCCTGAGGATGTATTTAATTCAACATGGAAGCATATGAGATCATAAGCCTAATAGACCTTAAACTCAAATAATAATTTGGGTTATAGACTATATCATATTAAATAAATGATAAATTTATAATTTGTTTTGATTGTTATGTTCTGAAAGCATTTTTTGCAAGGTCAGCTTTACAAAAAGCAAGAGTCACTTTGTAGCCTTTCAATGGCCAGGAATTGTTCTGGGAAGGGCAATGAAATGGGATGGATAGGGCAGTAATATAAATAGGTGTAGTTATATTAAATTCCATTTTCCCTCCATTTTTAATTTCTCACAAAATAGTGAGGAAAAGAGCAAGTGATCTACATCTAACTGTCAGATGTATTATCATGATCAAGAAAATAAATAAAAGAAAGAAGGAAAAAATAAAATGAAAAACAATAAAAACATTTTAGGCTAAGAGAAGTGTTCCCCTCTTGAAGATATGCCCACTTGAGTTTCAGCCAAGAATCCATGGCATGGTGAGGGAATGACTATGATTATCTGAGAATTTCTAGTAACTTTAAGAGTCACTGTTCCATAGGTTGAGATAGTGTTGGGTTGGGCTTTAGGGATCAGTTGTCATTGTTGTCATTGTGTCAGCTTCCCTGCACTGTAGCATCCTTCTTGCAGAAGTGACTGGACTTTATAGCTGTCAGTGGAAGTCCCCAGGTTTATGATCCAGGGCGACTTAAACTTGCCTTTTCTGAGCATAGAGTCTGGAGTAGTTCAGGAGACCATGATCATCATGACAGACATGGTCCATCTCAGATCAATGAGAACTCAACACATGACAGTAGTTATATGCCTGATTTGAATTTCTGTAGGAGAAGTGGCAATGTTATCCATATTGAGGAAAACATATTACTCCTCCATCATGACCCAATAACTTTCTGGTACTATAGGTAGTATTGGAGCTCTCTTGTGCTGCCCTCCCCTGCAGTGCACTGCAGGGAATACTTAATTGGTTCACCCAGCCTTATTGGGTCCCAGAGAAAGCTGGCCCTTTTCCTGAAGGGAAATGGTCATGGACCATTTTGCAGTGCTGCCTCTAATCCAGGTTTCTTCAGTGAGGATATGGTCTGGGGAAAGCCACTTGTGCAGCTCTGTGGGTTAGGTTTAGGTTTTAGGTGTCAGCATTTATGAAGTAAAGAAAATAAAAGAGGTGACACAACGGATGAGATATACAGTATAGTACAAAAAATCCATGTAATTCTAGGGCACAGAAGAGCACAATGGGGCATGTCTGAAAAAACAGGTCTGGATATTGATGTGAGTATTTTAAAAACAACTTGTATGAAAGGCAAAATGTAAGTAATAAATGAAAAAGCCATGCAAATGTTATATATTTTGAAAACAAGAGAAATAATTGAGTTGGAGAAGGGAAGAGCTATTCAAATCAGCTGGTATTGTTCCTTCCAAGTTTTTTCCTAGGCCAGCTGGGAATTTCTCTTTCTATTACCTTATCTCAGGAAGAGAAATATTGTTTGATTAGAATCTATTTTGGGAGAGTTTTTAGCTTAGTTTCTTTTTCATATTTTGTGTTTATCACAGATCTCCTGGAATAACTCTGTAGCCCCACCTCCAGAGGATCATAATGCAGATTAGGAAGCACTGATCCAGTTTATAATAAAAAATATTGCATGAAGGGCTGGAGTAAAAAAAACTGAGTTCCTTGTAATTTGAACTAGGAATAGAAGATGTAAATATTTTAAGAGTATTTTTTTACTCCCAGTCACAAAATTATGATTAAAAAAACATCTATAAGAACCATTTTTATAGATGAAGCAAAGATCTGAATTCATTGCAACATAGTTCTCGGAAGAATTAAGTGAACTAAATTATATCTACAGGCATATCTTCAGTTTTCATATTCAGATGCTTATAAAGTGAAAAGAGATTGCAATATGTTTTTAAGGTCAGGATAACACAGCAGAGCTCATGTAACTGCAATGAAATCAGGTTGAAACTAATGTGCATAATTTAAACGTAAAGGGTTTGGAAACTAGGAAGCTGATTGGAGCTGTCCAAATAGTTGTGTCCGGTGCTACAAAGTCTAGTTAAACAAAATTGTCTGGAAGGCCAGCTATGATGTGATGGAGGATGTGCTGCTCTTGCCAGCTTGGAGAAATTCCAAGCTCAGATGCCCAAGACATCAATCTAGCAAGATGCAGTTGGCATCACCTTTGGTGATCATGATGTACTCAGAGCAAAGTTGGAGTCTTTGGCACACGCTGAGAAGGATTTGAGGATATGATTCTCTGCATTCCTAGGCCAGGATGGAAAAAGACAATCTGAGAATGTCAACTGCCAATCTTCTTTTTATAAATGATTAAAAAAAGTGACATTAGTCATGGTGCAGGTAATAAAAGCTGGCGGTTATCAGGAACTGGGCTGGAACTTCCTTGATTTGGATTCCCTGAATGGTTTGGGTGAGCTCCAAATCTGGCACTAGCTGTTACTAAAAATGTAACACATTGAATTGAAGTGGGAACAAATGAAATCTTTTTGCTGACCAACAATTTTTTTATTGTAGCACCTACTATAAAAACAGCATATGGCCAATAAACATGGCGGAAGTATTAGTTTCACTTAACACAACCAGTTCCTCTATATGTGGTAGTTATATAATCCCTAAGAGTTCCTTGCTTCTGTCTACTAAAGTATGTAATAAAATATCTAAGCTCGCCACGTCAGAGTAATGGGAATATAAAAGGTCAGGCCAATAGCTTTCTATTTCAGCAAACTACTGCTTATTAACCCATGTATCTATACTACTGCAAAAAGGTTTATTTACTTACTCATGTGCTGCTCAAGTATTTGTTTTCAAAGTAAACAAGGAGGAAGAACATCTTTTGATGTTTTGAACAGCTAAGCATATAGTGGTTTTATGTAAATGTGAGAAATACATAAAAATGTAAGCTTATGCTATGATTACTGGCTTTTGCTGAATAATATGCCACTAAATGTGTTGCCATTTCCTACAAGCTTAATTTTCATTAAAAAAAATGAATCTAAGATGAAAAGTAAGAATCCTGGTTCTTCTTAAAGCACTTCTGGTATCAGATTGAAGCCCAAAAACAAGACAGCAAGATCCAATCAAGTCCAATCCACCTAATGGACAAAATCTTGACAAACTAAAACTAAGTTTCTTACTTACTAGATATAGTCTGAGAGATTCTAGGGTGTGGCTACCCTGAACCTCTTTGTCCTTCACCCATCCAACTCAGGACTGCACAGTCTCTTAAGCTAGGAAAGCTCTGTGTTGTCAAAACTCTCCCTCACTGCTCGTGCATCCCATCACCTCTGTGGATAAAATATGGAGAATAATATATATGATTGGTCTACACATTGAACTGCGAAATAATAAGATTTCCTTGACTTTTGTGTGAATCAACCCATTGAGGTTAATAAACTATGATATATGGTTTAACGTGTTGACAAAATAAAATAGTTGTCAATAGAAAATAATTAAGCAATCCACAACAAAGAAATGGTCTTTGAAACCATTTGCAAAACCAAAGTGCAAAATCATTATTACAGTGTTCCTCAGTAGTGGAATGCACTAAATAAGAAGGCTGGTCTAATTTAACTGTAAATTACGGAAACTATGTAAAATAAACATGAGCAAAGTTTCTAGTATTAATTCAATGGCTGAAATAAAAAGGAAAAGTTTCTTAAAGTCAGCCTCAACTTTTGGTGACTTTGTTAGACATCTTCATGTAATTTTCTTGGCAGTTGTACAAAAAAGTATTTACCTTTGCTTTTTTCTAAGATTTTTCTTTATTTTCCAGTAGTTAAAAGAAAAAGAAGCATTGTTTTAAAAATCCAAGTGTTGTTTTAACTTGGGCATGTCAGTTGTATGAGACCCCCTAAGTGTGCAATATCATTGTCAGCTAGCAAAATCTGTGAAAACCTATTTATTTATTTTATTTATTTAGAAAACTTATATAGCTGCCTACTTGCCCACAGCGACTCTCACGCGAAAACTTGTCAGCTATTCCAGTATGAAATGTTGCAGATTTGTTTTTTGTCTCTTACTTTTTGACATTTATATGAAGATTCTAGGAAGTGTCATCTTTCAGTCTGCGGTGAGGTATCATCAATACTGTGATTTTGTATTGTCATAAACACTGCCAGATAGGCAGCTAGAGGCTGTGACTAAATGAGCTTTTGCCGAGCTACAGCAAGTGGAAAAATTATGATCTCTTATGGAGAAGAAGACCTTGGGAACAGTAACTCATGCACTTATTACTTGTTTTATAGATTACTAGATTACTGCAATGCAAGCTACATGGAGCTGCCTTTAAAGTTTATGTGAAAACTGCAGTTAGTGCAAAATGTGCCATTCTAGTTGGGGGTGAATGAGAGTCATTACTCATACATAACAACAGTGATCCAGGCTCTGCATTGATTAACAATACAAATCTGAAAACAATTCAAAAATCTACAAAGCCTCGTATGATAGAGCGTTCGTGGCGCAGCAGACTAAAGTGTTGTTAAGTAGCACCAGCTGCCTGCAATTACTGCAAACTCAAATCTCACCAGGCTCAAGGTTGACTCAGCCTGACATCCTTTCGAGATAAAATGAGGACCCAGATTGTGGGGCAATAAGCTGACTTTATATAAAAAAGAACACCGCTTGGGGGGTCCGAAAACCCTACTAAGCAGGTATATACAAAATTATAAAACTATTGCTTAACGCATTTTAAGTTGCCCTGAGTCTCTGGAGAAGGGCGGCATATAAATCGAATCAATCAATCAATCAATAAAATAAATGACTTGGTGACGAGAAACCTGCAAATATCTGTATGGCATCCCCTCTCTATTAAATTGTCAGTGTATAAGAGTTAATGAATTGGAATAGACATGGCAACAGATCAGCCAATGGGGACTGTTTGGTGACTCAGACAGTGGAGCCTGGGCATGGCTTAGCTTGACTGTTATGTATAAAAGAGTTGGTTTGTCCTTGCATTATTGCTTCTGTGATTATATTGCTTCTGTGCTTCTGGATTCTCAGTTCTGGTTCTGCCTTCCATTACATGGGTATTGTATACATGCATCATGCTTTATATTACTGTATATAAAGAAGTTTCTTTTATATATGAATCCTGCTGAATTATTTACTTGTGTGCTGATTGGATAGCTGCAAACTCTAACAGGGTTCAAGCCGGGATTACTTTATCTGATTGTTAACTTAGTTGTGGCTCTTCTTCCTGTTCCTCAAGGTTATTTCTTCTTCCCATTACATGCATGTTGTGCTATTTTATGTTGTAAATCACCATTATCTTCCAGGAATTATAAATAAATAATTTATAATGTAGTAACATAATCAAGGGTTAGGCAATTATTTTTATCTTTAACCATTTATCTTTTTTTTTTTTGTTGGAACTAGAGGAGCTCTGTTAGACTGATTCCTATTTTCTAATTGATTAGGTAACATTTAAAAAAGGATATCAAGAATTTCTGTGACTAAGCACTGTACAGTAATAACATTTTATGCTTACATCTTTCCAACAAATTTGCTTTAACCAAACTGATATTTTTTTTAAGAATGTGAAAATCATGTGCTTAAAGCTATATATCACTTACTCTGTTTTAATGAACAGAATATGATGTGCCTAGATTTTGGAATCTGGTATAAATGTGTTCTCACTATTCAAAAGACCATGAGGAATCCGGAGTCAATTTCTAGCTCCTCACATAGGATAAGTGTCCAATGCAGTGGTTAGGATTATTCAGTGAGGTGTTCCTCTTCACTGAATTTGGCAATTCAGTGTTTCTTGGTAGCAGCATATTAAATGAGGATGTAACTTCCCAGCTACTAACGTTTTCCTTCCACTCGCATCAAATATATATTTTTCTACTCTGGCTTATTAAGAAGGGATGGAAATGCAGTACCCTTTTTCACACAGTTGCAATTTTTTTTATATATATAAAAACTGCGTTGAAAATGCACATACATTTCCTTGGCAATCTCGAATTTCATTGGACCAGCCTTTCTAGAATTGAGTACTCTCTAGATGTGTGCATGGAGTCCCAGAATTCCACAATCCACCTAATCATTGCTGAAAGTTCTGGAAGTTGAATGGGAAAGGCTGGAAAAGGTTATCTTAGGCTAATCTTTACCGTGTTTTTGAATCACAGTCATATAGCAGATTCCAGATAGCTTAAAATTAATTTTTTCCAATCTGCAAGATTTATTCACAGGAAGCTTGAGCATACATCATATTCAAGAAAGGAAAAGAAATATTTGAAAGGATTGATATTTATTGATATTGATATTGATTATCATTGTGTAGATAGTGAGCATTACATCTCCCTTCTCGGAGGAGATGGGCAGTTAAGAAATGAAATATAAATGAATAAATAAATGAATAAAGTAAATAAACATTACGGTGTGTTTATATTTGGAAGTGCAACTAATTTGTTTTAATTGCATTTTGCTTATATTCTCTTAATTTTGGAAGAGTCACATATTTCAGGTACAATTCAGCTTTATTGAATTGGTTTCCTATAGTGAGGAAGGCAAACATTGGCTTCCTTCTAATACAGCCTTAATAGATTTCCTCTTTTTACATTATTTATGAAATTAATTTTGACAGCAGGCAATTTTTAAAAAAAAAAAAAACTGTTAAATAATGTTTGTTGGGAATGCATGAAGCATAAGAGCTGTGTGTTTGGCAATTAAACAATGAATCACATTATCTGCCACATCAGGCTCTGAAGTTTTCAATTATTCAGAAAAAATGTTTTTTGTTAGGAGCTGTTACATCCTTATTAGTATGGATCTGTTCTAAATAAATCATGCACAGACAATTCATAGAATGCCAGGTTTGTCAGCTACAGTTAGCTCATAAGATGAAGTTAGACTAAAACAGAGAATGAGGAAAGCAAATGATACCTACAATATTTACCTGGTTTAGATATAATAGTAAACGATTGTTTTCCCTTATAAAAGCAGATACAACGCTAAACATCTCTGGTGGAGGAATATAATTTTAAAATATTATTTTAAACTCGCAAGTAAAACATTAAACACCTATATGGCACTTATGTTTTGTGCATACATATGTATCTTTATTTATTTGTAGGGGGTGTATGGCTGCCTCATATAATAACTCTAGGTGGCTCCCAACAATCTTTAAAACATGATTAAAAACGAAAGCACCCTTCCTCTCAGGTAACAGACCAGTAATCCTCCTCAGCTCAACCCCCCATTTTAGCCCAATGAAGTATATATCAGGTCTTCACAGTCTTCCAGAAGTAAAATGCACTCCTGATACTAATAGGATGAATGTACCATGACCAAATCTTTCTTCCTATTACTGAAAAATGTTCAGTAATAAAAGATGGCTAGAAGCCAACTCCTGAATAGGCACTGGCAAACCATAATGGAGTTTCAGTAAAAAACGCATACTATCACACTTTCCATTAAATTTAGGGCCAATTTAGTACTATGGTTAAGAGCATAGTTTTTCCATGGAGGTATACGATTCGTATGCAAATAGAATACAGGTGGTCCTCGACTTACAAAAGTTCTTTTAGTCACGATGACACCGAAAACAGTGACTTACGACCATTTTTCACACTCTTAACAACCATTGCATCATCCTCATGGTCATCTGATCAGAATTTAGACGCTTGGCAAATTACTCCTATGTATGATGGTTGCAATGTTCCAGGGTCATGTGACAACCTTTTGCAGCCTTCTGACAGGCAAAATCAGTGGGGAAGCCAGATTCATTTAACAACCCTATTACTAACTTAATAACTCCAGTGATTCACTTAACGAGTGGCAAGAAAGGTCATAAAATTGGACAAAATACACTTAGCAACTATCTCACTTAGCAATAGAAATTTTGTGCTCAATTGTGGTCATACGTCGACGCCTACCTGTAATCATTTTTTTTTTACAGGAAAACATTGTTTAAATAACATAATTATCCCAATTGCTCAAATTACTGTACATGTTTCTATTTCAGAACCATCAATTGATTTTGACATAAGCTATTTAGTTTCACAGTGAAAAAAGGTCACTGAATTTAAAAATTATATCAATTTTTACAGAAATCCATATATGTGTACATGTAGATACATTTCTATTTTCCATAATATTTGCCTGTTTATTTTGAATTCGTTTTCTTTTTTTAAAAATTTATTTTAAATACAAGTAATGCAAACAATACGAACATATACATACACATCTAAATACAAAAAAAGAAAAAAATACAAGTAATACAGTGCACCCCTATCCCCTCATTTTCCTCCCTTATATTTCTTCTTCTAAACAGCTAAAAATATATATAATATATTCTAATTGTGCCTTTATCCCCTCCAAAACAGCATATATTCTTGAGTAGGTTTATTCCCTTTGCCTTCCACCAACACTCATTTTATAAAATCCCCCCCTATTTCATTATAATTGTTTGTTTTAATCATCTCTTTTTAAAATTTAATTTCTGTTGTTAATTTATCGTTTATTGCCATACTCCAAATTTCATTATACTATTCATTTCTTTGAATTTCCCAATTTCGTCCCCAATATTTAGCCATCACTAATCTAGCTGCCATTATCAAGTTTACAATCATTTCTTTTTTTGTATTCATATATTTAAAAATGTAAAGAAAAAGGGCCCAAGGAACTACAGGCCTGTAGCTTGACATCTCTACTGGGCATAGTCCTCAAACAATTTACCCAGTAGGTAATCTAATGAGAGTCAGCCATATCACTGACTAGACAAAGCACCACTTCAAGGAAAGATGATGGGCTGCGACTATGATATCTCCAGAATTATTCTTTGACTCATAGTTCTTAAACTTCAGGTACAAAATCTCTTAAACTAGCTATGCCACTAATAGTTCTCTCCACCCCGACTATGTGGAATACCATATGTGTGGTATTTCAGTTTAAGGCTATCTAAAACCTCAAGTTTCAGTACAGTTTGTGGAAGCAAAATCCATAACTTAAATATACGTTGAAAGCATAGGTGGTATTCAGCCGATTCAGACGGGTCGGGCGAACTGGTAATCGCGCCCACCCATCCTGGCACTATGCCATCCTAGTTAGGCACATTTTTGAGGCTGCGCATATTGCGGAAGTGGCACATATGAGCGAAGCGTGTACGCGCTCACATTTGTGAACCAGTAGGGAAAGTAAGTGAATACCATCCCTAGATGAAAGAAGTATCACCTTTTAAAATATATTCTCATCTATTGTTACTTTCAGCTTGTTAGATACTTCCCTGATGCTATTTGTGGCATTGGGAGACACAGAGTGTGGAACGGATTATTTTACCTATTTGCAGAGACATTTGTCTGGGTACAGACTTTGGGTTAAGCCATAATGTAGCTTCAATGCTTTCAATTGTGTATTCATTTCAGACTGGTTTCAAACTGATGGCTGTAGTTTTAAGTTATTGATCAGTTTTCTGTGTTCCCGGTCAAACTTACATTTCAAAAGAATTCATCCAACAACCAGCACCCATTTTAGGAAAGCCATTATATTCTCTTGAGGGAAATCAGGACTTCAGTAAGAAAGGGAAAAAAAAACAACAGATCTCTATTGATATTTGTATTTTTAAAAAAGTTGTGTGTCTCTGACTGACCTAAAAGAATTTCAGGGCCAGTGTCATGTTACAAAGCACGGAACAGCTGTTTAAGGCCTGACACGAAAACGTACCAGAAGTACATGAAACAATACATTTTGGTACCGTTTAGAAAGATGAAATACTTATCTTAACCTGTATTAAATCTGTGCTATGTAATTTTTGGGATTAATGCCATTATCTAATAAAAAGAACACATGAATAAAACTGTTCACAATTGGTCGTTTGCATTGGATTCATTAGGGGTAAGAATTGTTAAAACTTTACAAATATCTGCAATACGATATTGTTGAATTAGTTTCTGTTGGTGACGATTAGGAATCAGCTTTGGGGACCAGTAGTGTCCTTAGAATCATTGAGACACACAAACATGAATTTGCAAGATCATCAAATCTGTTAAAATTATATTTTCAATAGCTGCTGTCTTTTTATTTATAGGAATCTTTTTTGAAAACAGGTTTGAAAACAGACTTAACATGCTTATTGTAATGTTGAAACAAATGATCTGCTATATTTTGTAGGCCTGGGACTCATCGCAAACTTTAGCTTAGCTATTGATCACTAGCATAGACAGATGGAAAGATCAATCCTTAGACTAGAAGAGAAAAAGTTTTGGGGAAAGTTTTGTATAGTATAGGGCCGTGATGGCAAACCTATGGCACGCGTGCCACAGGTGGCATGCGGAGCCATATTTGTGGGCACATGAGCGTTGCCCTAGCTGAGCTCCAGCACGCATGCACGCACTGGCCAGCTGATTTTCAGGCCTTCTGGACCCACCGGAAGTCGGCAAATGGGCTGTTTCCAGCCTCCGGAGGACCTCCAGGGGGGTGGGGAAGGTTTTTTTCGCCCTCCCCAGGCTCCTAGAAAGCATCTGGAGCCTGGGGAGGACGAAAAACGGGCCTACTGTGCCCATCGTGCCATCACATGCCAAAAGCAGTGGGAGCACGGGAGGGGGGGTCATGCGTACATGCATGGGGGGGCAGGGCACATAGAATTATGGGTGTGGGCACATGTGCGTGTGACCACCCCGCACTTCCCCCACTTTTGACGCACGATGGCAAAAAGTTTAGCCATCACTGGTATAGGGACTGGTCAGCTTATACTTCTGCCTGCTCAAGTTGATAATGTAAAATTGAAATGGGCATGCTGGGAATTCTATAGCACTTTTCAGCCATGCTTTCTAAAGCAGAATTTCCAGTGTAAATCTGGAGGAAAAAAAGAAAAGAAAACCCAGACATAAAGCAGGACAGGAAAGCTCCTGCCTACAGCCACATTATCCCAATGTGATATTACAAACCTGATCTGGTTTTCTTGTTGGAGCAGTGTCAATGCGCTCTGGAATTGGGGGAGATCTCTGTGGCTTCCCTGTCAGATCACACCTGTTAATCATGGCATTTTTCAATGCTACCACACACTTCAATTTTTTTTACTACAGGTTCTGTGGGCGTGGCTTAGTGGGATTGGTGTGGCTTGGTGGGCCTGGCTTGGTGGGCATGGCAGAGAAAGGATACTGCAAAATCTCCATTCCCACCCCACTCCAGGGAAAGGATACTGCAAAATCTTCATTCCCACCCACTCCAGGGAAAGGATACTGCAAAATCCCCATTCCCTCCCCATTTCTGGGGGAACGATATTGCAAAATCTCCATTCCCACCCCATTCTGGGGCCAGCCACAGGTGGTATTTGCTGGTTCTCTGAACTACTCAAATTTTCCGCTACCGGTTCTCCAGGACCTGTCAGAACCTGCTGGATTTCACCCCTGTCTCAGGGAGGCAGGAACCATTTGAACACTCTGCCCCCAGTAATTGATAGATCCTGAGGAGTTTCAAAGGGAGTTGGGGCTATTCCTGAGGGTCTCTTGTGTGGTCTGAACTGAGGCCCTGGTTATTACTTAGACTAGGAAAGCACCCAAAACTTGGGTTGGATTGCACCTAGGAGACTGCTCTCCTTTTCATGAATCCTCTCACTCTCTGTGGTTTATGGAAGAGTTGCAGTACATGAAGCGGATTAAGAGATGCTTAGCATGCTGCTGGTGGGGAGCATAGATGTTCAAACATAGGAAAGAGCCACTATTAATGTCTACTTGTGTCAGTAAGGATGGTGAAACATTAGCATCTTGCCTTATTGTGTCCACATATAGTGAATGGTGGAGTGATCAGAGCTCTCTTAGATAGAGGGAACTCTGGGATACATCTTCAGAGCCACCTGAGGAGAGCAAATTCAAATCATTTGAATTTGTTCTCAGCTGGATGCCAATCTTGATATAGGTCCTCTGGAGATGCTTGGGGCACAATCTTGCCATGTTATCTGGGAGGAGTTTGAACTTGATAGTCCCAAGCAAGTGGATGGGGTCCTTAGAAGCTCAGCCACTTTTCTTGGTTGGCAAAAGCTTCCATGGATATGACATTGGGTTGGATTTCACTGGTGGTGAATTCTTCTTTGAAAAGAGTGAGTGGATTTAGCACCCATTAAAAAGGTGTTAGTTTGTCATCTCCTCTAGTAGCTATTACATGACCCAACCATTCTGGACAATTTTTACCCAGCATACAATCTTCCCTTTTTAGAAAAGAATTATTGAAATGTGGTTGTGCAACAGCTTCAGTGGGTCCTGGATGAAGTCCATTATTTGGACCCCTTTTACTCAGGGTTCAGGCCTAGATATCGGACAGAAACAGCATTGGTTATACTTTTTGATGACCTCTGGCAAAAGCAAGATGCATGCATACTTCTTTTTCTTGATCTTTCAAAGGCCTTCAATACTATCCACCATGATATCCTTCTGGACTGGCTGGAGATTGTCAGTGGATGGCCAGCTGGTTCTCTTATTTTCTTAATGGCCAGTTTCTTTTTTTGATAATTATTTTAGTTTATTTGCAAAGGTAAAACCAATAATAAAACTAAACTTCAAAGCCCTCTGTTAACAATCTAATATTGTATTTCACATGCAGAAATTCCACAACAGTTTCTAATCTACCATAAACCACTACAGTCATTATCTCTGCCTTGTCCAGGATCAAATATCTTTGATTGGTTCTTAATAAAACTTTTTCTTAATTTTTTAAGTGGGATCTTTCCAAACAATTGTGTCTCATTCCCCAAAGTCATAGATCTCTGTGGTGAATATCTCTGTAGCACTTGTTGTTCAGACCTTTTTAATACAAGTTGCACCACAACATCTCTTAACAAATGACTTCTGATCAGAAGTGGCCAGTTTCAATTGGTATTGACTGAAGGGCAGGAGATCGTGCCCTCAGACCTTAAATTGTGGAGTGCCATATGGATCAATGGATCTCTCTTCCAGATGATCTGGGGATCAGAATGTGATTTGACATTTGCCATTTGACCTGGGGATCTGAGTGTGGTATGGAGCCCCTAAAATTGCTGTACTCATCTTGAACGGATGTGCTCTCTTAGTTATTGTACATTATGGTCTTCAATTGTTGAACTGTTGTGAACATTTGTATTGTTTGTATGACTGTTTTAGATTTTGAATTTTTGATACTAATTTTGTTTTAATTGTGAGCTACCCAGAGTCATGTGAGATAGATGGCTATATAAATTGAACAAATAAATTAATATCTGGAGAACATCATATATAAGGTTGTAAAATAAAATTTAGGGCTACATGCAGACTTGGACTATGAGTTGCCAACCTCTAATGCTATATTTGAACAAGGACTCTCCAAATTTGTGCTTTTGGAGGCTGTTAGTGAAATAAACAGTGAAGAAAAGGATGAGAAAACACCTGTGCAAATATAGTGAAAATCTTTAGAACACGTGATTGCTTTGACAAACCTGCTGAGAACTAAACTCTGCAGCTGGAACTTATAATGGAGTGGCAAATCAAAAAGAAAGGAAAGGAAAAATATCCATTCTAAGTATGGATGTACAAATACACCATGCTTTGGGAATCTTGTCGAATCAAAAAAAATCTGAATGGATTCCACACTACCTGCTATCCTCTTCAAGATTCCAGCCGATCAACATTGAGACAGAATGAGCTGGAAGTAAAGGGGAAAGGGGAAAGGGGAAAGGAAAGGAAAGGGGAAAGTAAAGTAAAGTAAAGTAAAGTAAAGTAAAGTAAAGTAAAGTAAAGTAAAGTAAAGGAAAGGAAAGGAAAGGAAAGGAAAGGAAAGGAAAGGAAAGGAGGGGTGAAATCCAGCAGGTTTTGTCGGGTTCTGGAGAACCAGTAGCGGAAATTTTGAGCAGTTCATAGAACCAGTAGCAGAAATTTTGAGTAGTTCAGAGAACAGGCAAATACCACCTCTGGCTGGCCCCAGAGTGGGGTGGGAATGAAGATTTTGCAATATCCTTCCCCCAGAGGTGGGGAGGGAATGGGGATTTTGCAGTATCCTTCCTCTGGAATGGGGTGGGAATGAAGATTTTGCAATATCCTTCCCCCAGAGGTGGGGAGGGAATGGGGATTTTGCAGTATCCTTCCTCTGGAATGGGGTGGGAATGGAGATTTTGCAGTATCCTTCCCCTGCTACCCCCACCAAGCCACACCACGCCCACCAAGCCACGCCCACAGAACCGGTAGTTTAAAAAAATTGGATTTCACCACTGAAGGAAAGGAAAGGAAAGGAAAGGAAAGGAAAGGAAAGGAAAGGAAAGGAAAGAAGGAAAGGATTTCCATAGAATCAGAACAAAGACAGAAAAAAAGAATCTGTAAAAGTCTGGGGTAGAAATACAAGCTACTCATCTCTCCATCCTTCTAGATATCCACAATCATCTTGCAAGAACTGATTCAATGTTTGGATATTTTTCTGTCTATTGTCTCCCTGGGGAAGGTGGCGATTTATCTGATCTCTCAAGTGTATTAGAGCAGAGAGGGGAGCGACCTTGGTATTTCTCACAGGCTTTTTATTTATATTCTTTAAACTTTATCTGAGAAAAAAGGATCCCTTCCAAAGCTTTTTATAGTATCAAAAGTCTTACATATGATATAAAATATACATTCATTTACTATGGAGACTTGCAAGCCTCCCCAACTAAGTATGCTCTATTAGGCACGATATTTTATATTATTAGGAAACACGGGTTGAAAATAAAATCACAACTGCCTTATGATTTTCTAAAATAAATGGCAATATAATTAGATATGTCTGCAGGGTAGTCTGTACTGTTTGTGCTTAATTGAAGATGCCTAATTTCAAAATAATTTGATATTGTTTCCTATCTTCCTTATACATTTTAATATTGGAATGAATGTCTCTTTGCATATGAAAAGTGTTTGATCAGTCTTTGGGATTTTTTATCCCCATCGCCCCCTCCCCCCCACCTCCCAAGATGTTTCTTTGACATTTATCTTCTGTAGATGAGGCTGTGGCTTTCAAACAGTTGCTTTGGAAACTCTTGCAAAAAGAAAATTAGAATTCAGATTGGAGGATAGAAACTTAAATGTGGTTCAACCAACAATGAGAATACATAATTTTAATTCTTTTCCTTACCTTTGCTGAAAGCACATTATATGTTCTAAACATAAACTACTTGAAATGATTATAATTACATAATGGAAACTTATTTTAATGCAGTAATTGTGATCTTTAATGCAACAGCCTTCCAGTCTGCTAAAGGAACTGAGTGTAATTTAAATCCCATGATGAGAAAAACATCAGGGAAAAGTGTAGAAGAATATTTGTTTAATTTCCTCCTAGCCAGTTGAAACATTAAAGATTGTCTGGGAAAACTATTAATCATAATGACCATGGTAAGCGTTCTCTCAACTCATTCAGAGGTCAAGACACCAATTCATGGACAGTCATTTGGGTCAATAAATAGGTCACATACAACTACTTGACTATTGGCTCACTGTGTTCATTCTCATTGGATTAACAACAGTGGCTCTTTTACAAGTAACTGGCTATATAACAAAAAATCAGGCATGAAAGAAACTTGTAATGTATGAAATTGAACTTCCGTGATAAAATCCCAAAATAAATAGCTTTAAATTAACATTCATCAAAACAGAAATTCTATATTTATTCTATATCTTAGGCCCATGATTCCTTTGTATTCTTTCTTAACAAAAGTTTCTAAATTCCTTTTCTTTTAAAATATAGTTTTTATTAAATCTTTTAAAGAAGATAAAAACTAATGCAAACTAATGTCAAGGAAAGAAGGAAAAAAAATAAAAGGAAAGAAATAAAAATGCAAAAAGTGCAAGAAAAGAAACAAGGCAAAATTAGAAAAGAAAGAAAAACGATAAAAGAAGTGGCTTCTGATATACTTCACAGCAGTTATAAGCACAAATGTGTAGTTTTCTGTATTGTGTCAAACGGACTACAAAATCTTATCATAAGCATCCTGGAAGCAAGTCAGTATTTTCCTCAAGTATTACAGCTGGACTCAGATCAGGGTATTCGAGTTCATTGTTTCTCCTTTAATCACCCACCAACAGCCAAGTCTCAAGAATTCTGTAGCCAAGTCAATGCAAGTAGTCTTTTTGGAAAAAAAATTAGTAGTATGGTTTGCTGTGCTCGAAGAAATAACTTATTTAGTTTACACACTTCTGGGACACTAAGCCACGAGCATTTTATAGCTTTCAAAAACATTGTGTGGTTTGGACCCTTTAAGGCCGAAAAGTGCTTGGCTTTGTACAGCTATGCAATGAAAGGTGGTCTCACAAGGGCACAATGTTGCACAGTTTTTTTTTTTTCAGACCAACAGGTGGCTTGTCAACATACCAAGTGTAATTTTATATGGAGATATTTAAAAGCTTTAGTCTACAGGCTGCAGCATTTCAATTATGTCCATGCCTTTGATACTACAGTGCAGTGTTGGGAATGGAATAGCATTATTTGCTCATGGCGTATGTCACTGTTTGCTACATGAGTTTGTGCTTGGTGCCAGATACTTTCTCATGTCAAATGCCTACCAACAATGAAGAGTTGTATTGCAAAAACAAAACAAAACAGGTTTATGTTGATTTTTGAATAATTTTTGGATAATAGTTGTACCAATAAATTTTGGATAATAAATTAATTAAATTAATTTGGATAATAATTAATTTAAAATTGACTAAATTGACTAAAATTAATTAAATAAATGCAGTGAAATTATACTCAAAAATATACCAAAATCTATGAAAAAATATTTTAGCATTTAGAAATGTAATCTATGCACAATCTACCACTATAAACAAGCAACATCAGGATTCTTTGTTTTCTAAAATAAAAATTATAAGTATATGGAGTGACAGCAGCAAGATGATACCACCAGCAAGAAGAAATCTGGCGTCTCCAAAACTGCATCTGCATAAAAATTTAAATTACTGTATTTAGAATTTATTTTAATTTTGTCCAAAATTTTAAAAGATCGCATAATGGTTTCCTGCATGTAAAGAAGTTGCCAATTCTTGCTGAACTACATTTTGATGAATGGGAGACACTAATCAATCATTTTTCTATGTTGACTGAACAGAACTTTATTTGCTTAGACTTAGAATCATGCAATAGTGAAGGTAATTCTCTCATCTTCCTACTACTGTCTAAAAACTCTTTTACCAATCAATGTAATCCAGGATGGACAGGCTTCAAGCTTATTCGACTGAGATAGATAGATAGATAGATAGATAGATAGATAGATAGATAGATAGATAGATAGATAGATAGAAATGATAGCTAGATAGCTGATAGCTAGATAGCTAGATAGCTGATAGCTGATAGCCGATAGCTGATAGCTGATAGAAGATAGAAAGATATAGATATATGATATATAGAAGATAGAAGATAGACAGACAGACAGACAGACAGACAGACAGAGAGATCTTCATTTTGATAGATCTTCAAACACATAAAATGGCAAGATTATTGGTAACCTGGAAATGTTTGTCATGTAATAAAAAAACCTCAATCCCTGCTGGCATATTATTGCAAGAAAACAGAGGATTAAATTTTGACATAAACTCAAATTAATTTTGCTGTGTAATTGCACATGTATAATAGTTTCAACTTCTTCCATATTGCGTGGGCAGAGATGGCAAGTTAGGAGAATATTCTTGTATCTTCCTTGTAAATCCCTCCCTTGCAGAGGGAAGTACACTGGATTAATGCTTTATTACTTTATAAAGCAGTATCTTGTCAGTAGGCATTCCAGTTTTTTCAGAAGTTCTTGGATTCTATTCTCTTATTTTTTATTCTTTTTATCATTTCTCAATTTATAAGTTCATTTAGATGAACTGAGTAAGAGAAGTTTTCAAGTAGGTATATATGGAATTGATAACACTTTTTAATTGAAGATACTACTGAAATTTTGAGTATGTATGGTTGGTGGATACACCAAAACATTTATTTTCCAGAAACCAAGTTAATTCCTCATTAGTTTTGCTATCATAATTCTAACCATATAACATATTGCTGCAACTATTGTGGAACAGGTTGATAGTTCATAGGATGTCAGATTCCTAAGTAAGTAAGTAAGTAAGTAAGTAAGTAAGTAAGTAAGTAAGTAAGCAAGCAAGCAGGCAGGCAGGTAGGTAGGTAGGTAGGTAGGTAGGTAGGTAGGTAGGTAAGTAGGTATGTAAGTAGGTATTTTATTAAACAAATCTTATTTAAAAACTCAGAAGGAAGAGGGAGCTTAGGAAGCAGATAGTAGGTTCCCATTCAGTGTATGTGAGCAGGCTGGAACTCACAGGTATCCTATCCTTGAATTACTAAACTGGTTTGAATTTCTTAGGCTAAGGAAAGATAATGTAAAAATATTTATTGTGATCTGACAGTATATGGCAGCTTTCTCTCATCCTCTTACTTGAAATTAATCATGAGTTTTAGAATCTTCTATCATTGATAGGGTGAAGTTGGTTTCTTCCTCCGAAAATGCCAAAACACAAATCTGCAATATGCATTAGCTCTTTTTCCATAAAATCAAAAAACATATTGGTTGCTAAGTAGAGGAATTGCTGGATGGATACATTAGTGAAATATGTGCCTTTTGCTAGTGAGCATTCCTATATACATTGGCAAATAAGGAGAAACTAGTAATCTGGATACTTCTGGCTGGAAAAAGAATTATGGGCATCATCTGATCATTCAAGTGGTAAATCCTATTTGTGAGATGTACTTTTAAGTAAATGGCTAAAGGATTGCAGTTGTGATCTACAGCATGATCATATTGCATTCCCAGTGTAAGAACACTTAATTGTTTTTCAGTGTGGGAAAAGGGAATAGAAGATTGGAAGTAATTGATCCCCCAAATAATAGAACAAACAATCAGCCAGAACATATATCTAGTTGCCAATGGGCAAAACATTTTGACAATTCATCTAGTTGCCTGATAGGAAGTAAAAATATTATGGAAGGAACTATTGAATTTCTAGTATATTAGTAGGGTGGGTCAGTTTTTTCTTCAAGTCAAGTTTTATTGATTTTGCACTTAGCACTTATATGCCATTTCATAGTGCTTTACAGTTCTCTCTGGGCAGTTTACAGAGTCAGCATATTGCCCCCAACAATCTGAGTCCTTATTTTACTGATCTAGGAAGGATGGAAGGCTGAGTCAACCTTGAGCAGTCAGGCTTGAACTCCTGGCAGTGGTCAGAATTGATCTGCAATACTGCATTCTTACCACTGTACCACCACAGCTACTAATTTATTTATTTATCGTATTTATATAACCACCCATCTTACAAAATGGTGGTTTACAATCAGAAACAAGCCACAAAACAAATAATCGTAAAATATTCCACATTTAAAACCATCAATCAATGTTACTATTAACAAAGTATTAGAAAAGATTTTATATTGCAAGCAATGCAGCTATCTAACTAATTCACCACTTCTTTGACATCCCAAGCCTGTTCACACAACCATCTTTTTAGGGAATTTCAAGAAGGATATCAGCGATGAGACCAATCTCATTTCAAGGTAGAATGAGATTCCCTTTGATTTCTGGAACTTTCTGGACAAGTCCCTGTAGACACTTCTTCTGAAGTAGATTGGCATTGCCTCAACTCATAGAGTTGAGGGACAGTGACCAGATCACCCTGCTGGCTTTGTGCCTAAGGCAGGGCTAGAACTCACAGTGTCCTGTTTTCTAACCTGAAGTTTAACTACTACACCAAATTGGTTAGTAGATTACTAATTACTTATTATGTTGGGTGAAATTTTGTTTTTTTGGGAAGTAGGGAGTGTCTGGTACTGTTTCCTCCCAAAATGTATAAGCCATGTATCCAGCTATTTTATAGAAGTAAATTTCAATGTGCAGCTATTTAAAGAGTCAGCTGATGTTTCACTGTGTCCGCCAGTTGTTCTAGTATGACAACTATAGCATTCTTAATCTGGTACTCTGAATATACTATCTGGAGGGATTATAGAGATTGAAATCTCAAGAGATCTATCAATTAAGAGAGTGTGCTATAAGGGCTAGTATGCCTTTAAGATACTACTTACAGTATTATATTATTTTTAAATGCATACCATGTATGTTCAGTCTGTGAGCATTTTAAGACAATTTTTAAGATATACAGTACTATTGGGTATATTATTGAGCTCAAATTTATTTTAGAAAACATATTTCAAAATCTGAGTTCCAAAAGGTCTTTAGTTTTTGTCCTGAAGAAACAAAGGTTTTCAGAAACTTTTCCAGCTTTTATATTCACTTGACACGTACTTGGTTTATGTCCTAGAAAATTATTTCTAAATTACTCCTTTTACCTATGTGTTGGCTTGCTTTCACAGAGAGTCAACCTGAAACCTATGCTCTGAAGTCAATGATCTGGGTGCCTTTTAAAACAGAAATTTAATAAATCCTCTCCTAGTTGCAGTTATTTTGAATTCCAATAAACCTGTCTATCCTCCAGTTCAAGACAAAGGGAATAAACACACAATCTCAGATAACTTTAAATTTCTAGAAAGTCTGGAAATAGATTTCTTACCAGGTTGTGGGCAACTGTCTGAAAGGAAAGTATTTTTCCAAAGAATGAATCTTACAGAGTTTTCACTAGGAAGGTTGGTATAGTGGGAATATTACTAGAATTCTAGAAAATGAAATACTGTATTTTCTTTTCAGAATGAAAATGTATCTTTGTGGACTGTGGATTTTCTCATTCTTTTTCCCATAGCCGTATATGGTACAGGCAGGGCTTTTATATGATACCAGCAGACACAAAAAAAATGCCATTTCTATTGTATTTATATTAATACAAGGTTTATGATACACTGGTTGTTATAAATATCTGCCTTCACTTCAGTGCAATTTTTGAACAGTCCCAATGGCCCATGTACTTATTTCTTTGTTTTGTTAGATTTGTCATTTATTAGATTTATATTCTATCTTTCAATCAGGAAATCAAAGTGATACTAACAGAAATCACTTTTCCTTTTCTATTCACAACAGCAACCCAAAAGGATAGGTTTGTCTATTAGACAAACTAATAGAGACAAACCTAAGTAATTAACAAAGACAAACCTAACTCACTCCAAAGCACCTGCTGTGTCTCAGGGCAGACTTAAAACTTCATCTGTCCAATGTCGGTCCAATACCTTTTCCACTACAGAACCTTGTTCTAGTTTTGTAAAAAGTACCCCATGAAAATTGTGTTCAAAATCATGAGACCAATAGAAATACCACTCGTCAAACACGCACACTCTGCATAATCCCCAATCCATTGGTGATGTTGCTGTACAAATACTTACAGCTGCAAGCATCCTCAATGAAAAAACTTTCAGATGAAATTATACTTATATTGGCTGCTGGGTAAGCAAAAATATTGGATTATTGCTTCAAAAAGCAAAGCTATGCCTCCAAAGAGTGACAATAGCAGAGGTGCTAGTTTAAGCTGAGTGTTCTATATTTAGAGGATATAAAGCTGACGGAACATACAAAGATCCAGGTCTATAGAGCCTGCGTCCTGAGCACACTCTTGTACTGCAGTGAGTCTTGGTCCCTTTACGCACTGCAGGTGTTGTGGCTCCGTTGCCTGAGCCTAGGCTATCCACAGATGCAGACTCTGAGAGTGAGGGAGAGGAGTTGGCAAGGCCTCCCTCTCCAGGACCCTCCTCTCTGGCAATGCCTCCGGAGGACACCAAAGGCCAAGAGATAGACCCAGAGCCAAGCACGTCCCCGCAGCCACAGATGGACAGCAACAAAGGAGATAAGTGCTGACTGGATCCTCGACAGCGGTGCAGGGAGAAGCGTGCGCAGCAGAGGGGAAGGCATGCCAGAGATTAGCTGAGTCCCTGGACCACACCCCACAGGATATAAATGTGGGTGTGGTGGCCGGTTCAGTTTATGATGAGCAAAAACTAGAAATAATCCATGATCTCTGCGTTACTGGACTTCTGCCTGCCTTGTCGGACTGCATTTGGACTAATCCTTGAATTGCTGAAACTTTGCCTGCTTTATTGGAATGCTTGCAGTCTAATCTTTGTTTTGTGTGAGTAAAGTCTGAATTGGCAGCTAGCCACTGGGTTGCTGCTAGCTTTATCTTCAAAGACTTTGTCGTGTGGCTTATTAACTCGGGGCCGTCTGTGGGGGTGCGTGTGTGGGACGGGGACAGAACATCAGGAGAGAAAGTTGAACACCTTTCATATGCGCTGTCTCCAACGTATTCTTGGCATCACCTGGCAAAACAAAGTTCCAAATAGCGTAGTCTGAGTGTGCTGGAATTTCTAGCATGTATACACTATTGAAACAGCGACATCTACACTGACTTGGGCATGTCGTGAGAATGGCTGATGGTCAGATTCCGAAAGATCTCCTGTATGGAGAATTAGTGCAGGGAAAGTGCCTCAGAGGGACACCACAGCTGCGATATAAGGATATCTGCAAGAGGGACCTAAAGGCCCTGGGAATGGACATTAACAACTGGGAAACGTTGACCTCCGATCGTTCAGCTTGGAGGCTAAAGATGCAGCATGGCCTTCTCCAATTCGATGAGACACTTGTTCAGCAGGCTGAGGCAAAGAGGCAGTCCCGGAACCAGCGAAATCTGGGGGCTGGGCAGGGGACAGAATGTATCTGCCCTCAGTGTGGAAGGGATTGCCACTCTCAAATTGGCCTTTTTAGTCACACTAGATGCTGTTTTAGGACCTCTTTCCAGAGCACGATACCATAGTCTTTTGAGACCGAAGGATGCCAATGCCAATGTCTATATTTATAATGCCTGACCTTGTATTTGGGCAGATTTTAAGATGATTAGGTTGCTAAATAAAAAGAGAAATTATTTTATAGCACTTCTTGTTTATATTTCAATATTTTTAGTAGATAGCTTTGGAAGATGAAGCTTCGAGATCAGTTATTTACTTTATTTTATTAATGTTCCAGTAATTTGTAGAATATTTCTTTTATATTGTGTAGAATGGCATGATATAGTCGAGTGGGAATGTCTTTTGTCTTCTCTTTGTGGATTGATAGCTGTGAAAGTTGTTTAACTACAGAAGAGCCCTTATTTTAACCATTAATTATATAGAGAGAATGCTGTCTTATTTTTAAAAAGTTTGTTTTTATTGTGTTCTATAAGTTTTGCACACATTTTTTTATCTGTGCTAACATTGCTTTAGCTTTTCCTACATCTCTTGAGATCCTAGTAGACTGAAACCCAACTCCACTAACTTGACTAGGTTATGGATTGAACTGTCATTTAACTTCCTCAGAAAGTTTAAATGTTACTAGCATAAATTTATATAAATGCTCCTCTGTTTTCCCAAAGTGACACTTTGAGGTTGGAGATTCATAGATTTTTTTTTTATTAGTGTCATTGAATGTCAGCTTTTCTGTCTAAGTTAGAGACATGACTGTCATGGTTGATGAAACATGTTGTGTGGGGTGATCACATCGCTTTTTCTCTCTGTGGTCTCCTGCATCTGGGGAATGGCAGATGAAACAAGTGAGTTGGAAGGTAGAGGACAATATCACATAAAATTACATAGACACACAATACTAAAAAGTAAAGACATAAAGATATGGAAGTTATAATTATTCTTCACTTCCAAAACATTTAGGATAATAACTCTATAAAAGAAAGATTAGTAGGGGGGGGAAAAACTCCTTCCTATTTTACCTTCCTATTTTATCTATAGTCTTCAATTGAAAAAACCACCAATAAGGACATTAATGAATTAATTTAACATGATATTTGTACATGTTTATGTTTTGGGGAATGTCTTCACTATTTTGAAGATATCAAAATAAAATGAAACAGCTGTACACCATTGTGACAAGGAGGATATGTTGCTACCCAGAATTTGTGTTACTACAAAGAGAATTCAGGAGTACTGTAGTAATCTTCAACTTACAATCACCATTGAGCCCAAAATTTCTGTTGCTAAGTGAAACAGTTAAGTGAGTTTTGCCCTATTTTATGACTTTTCTTGCCATAGTTGTTAAGTAAATCACTGCAGCTGTTAAGTTAGTAACACGGTTGTAAAGTGAATCTGGCTCCCCCATTGACTTTGCTTTGCTTTGAGTCAGTTGCCCAGCTTCTAAATTTTGATCATGTAACCATGGGGATGCTGCAATGGTCGTAAGTGTGAAAAATGGCCATAGGTCAATTTTTTTCAGTAATGTTGTAACTTTAAATGGTCACTAAATGAATTGTTGTAAACCGAGGGCTACTTGTATGTATATCTTTTCTGTAATCTGCACTTGATCTTGAAGATCTCCCTTTTCAACTGTTTCTCCAGCTTTTTCATTTTCAGGGAACTAAAGGTTTGAGGATGGTCTCAACCTTACTTGTTTTTTATTATATTTTAAATACATATTTATTGGTTTTCTTTTTCTTATTTTTACGACAAGAGATTGGCTGATATATATTTATGGTGTACACCAGTGATGGTGAACATTTTACTTACCAGGAACACGCTTTCTGCAGTGTGTGCGCTCGCATACCATCTGCACTAACACGTGGCTCCCCCCTATGTGCTGTGCGTGCAACAGCACCATCTCTGCATGTACAGAGCTTTCTTGCGTGCCACCACCATGTGCTATGCCTGCAACCACACCATCTGCGCATGGCCATGGTTTTCATGTGCGCAATGCATACACACGAACACTGTCTGCCCATGCATGCGCGCCAGTTGTCTCACACACATGCACAAACACGAGCACATGCGCAGGAGAGCTCTGAAGATTAGCTGGGTCTCCTAAATTGCACACATGCGCACTAGAGGCCTGAACACCAGCTGAGGCGCATGTGCATGTTCAGCTTCAGGTGAGTTTGGTGGTGGCTCGCGTGTCCAGAAAAATGGCTCTGCGTGCCACTTCTGGCACGTGTGCCATAGATTCGCCATCACGAGTATACACCAAAGCCATTTTTATCTCATCAGTTAGATAGTTTACATCAGGAATATTATTTATACTATAAATGTAATATTAATACAGGTGTAAGAAGAAGATTAGCTGTGTTTCTGATTCCAAATTATTTAACAGTAGCAGTAGCAAAAATATTATATTACATAAAATATTATGTAAAATATTTTGGACTTCTGTGTATAAAGAGAGTAAGATCAGATGATTCTGGTTCTGAATAGATACGGTTTTCTTTCTTTCTTTCTTTCTTTCTTTCTTTCTTTCTTCCTTTCTTTCTTTCTCTTTCTTTCTTTCTTTCTTTTTCTCTTCTGCCTTTATTTTTACAAATAATTAAATGCAGTGAACATATCCAATACACCTTCCTCCTCCTATTTTCCTGGCAGCAATAGTCCTGTATTTATAATAATAATGTGTTTCATTAGTATTTTAATGCGCATAATGCACAGTTACACAACATTCTGCAGATGAAAATATATAGTTTTCTGACCTTTACCACAAAATGCATACAAATATGTTCATTAGGAGAAGTTTGTACAAAGAATAATATATCGATAATGAGAAAAAAGGTATTATATTAGAAAAAATGTATATTAAATGCATGAAAATGCATTGAATTTATGTAAGTATTTAATATCTACAAACTGAATTGGAAGCAGAACGATAAAAAAAAATGGACATGGAAAAAAAACTGGGTTAAATTGCATTTTAACATATTTGCCTATCCAAAAGTTTAGGAAGACAAGTTTGTAAATATTTTGTGTCAACACAATTATACAGTAACCTAGAATCACATTCTACAAGGAATGGCACTAGGACTGATGCTAATTTATCTTCTGTAGCACTTATGTCTACATAGCATTCCAGACAACAAACTGCTTATTATGATGAGTTGAGGATTTTCTGGTTATCGCGTGGAGCCTTGTTTGAATTGAATCCAAGTCTGTCAATTTATTGGACTGACTTGAAGCAACAGAGAAGAAATCTTTCTATAACTGCAAATGTATGGCTGTATTTTAAACAACTGTCCCTTATAATTAATTTTTACAGTGGAACGTTTTAATAGGCACAGTCATAACATTTATTATTGGCACGTTTTATAAAAATTATAGCCAGTAGCTTGGCACAGTGTGACAGGGAGATCCCTGTTGGTAAGTGATTTTGCTTGTAAAACATGCAGCCAAATATTTTTTGGTAGCTGGAATGTGAAGGGTGATGAAAGGGCATTTGTACTACCGGAGTTTCTTTTAACTGCAAAGTAATTGTTTAATTCATCTAGTTGGTTGCTTGTCTCAGATCTAAAACTCAGTTCAGAGACACAGAGACAGCAATAGTGATTTTGAAGAGGGAGGAAACCAGTGGTAAAATCCAAATTTTTTTACTACTAGTTCTGTGGGCGTGGCTTGGTGGGGAAGGATACTGCAAAATTCCCATTCCCTCCCAACTCCTGGGAGAAGGATGCAAAATCTCCATTCCCACCCCACTCTGGGGCCAGCCAGAGGTGGTATTTGCCGGTTCTCCGAACTATTCAAAATTTCTGCTACCGGTTCTCCAGAACCTGTCAGAACCTGCTGGATTTCACCCCTGAAGGGAACTATGTGGTAAAGTGTCTGTCTCTTTTTCTGTGACCTTCCTTTGGTTGATTTCAAAGATTTGCAAAGGACAATATCACATTCCTACCCAGGATTATATAGTTTATGCTTTATACTGTCATTTATGCTCTATGTTTTGTGAGACAAGTTGCCTATCACCAGGTGAGCTGTCAATACAAATAAATGTAAGTCAGTTAACAACTGTAGGCATTTTGCAGCTCTCTGTGATAAAAAAGATGATCACGACAGAAAGCCGATTTACATCTAATTTATATATTGATTATTTATTAAATTTATATGCCGCACAATTCTTTTCAAGGTTTTAAAAATGCAGATTAAAATATAGCAAAAAATACATGGTCAAGGATACATACAATGGTTTCTTTACCACTGGTGAATGTAGATGGGTATGAACAACTTTGTGTGTACACTGAATCCTGTCTTTATTAATAGACCCATTCAGGTATTGTATTTATGAGACGATTTCAAAAAGGGAAGGAGATGGAAGAGCTACCATCCACAGATGCTGTGCTAAAGAGATTATTTATTACTCTTGAAAGCCTTCACACAAACTGAAACACTTTTGAATGTTTCATTCTTTCTTTCTCGCTTGTCTGTCTGTCTGTCCATCCATTATCTATCTATCTATCTATCTATCTATCTATCTATCTATCTATCTCTCTCGATCTATCTATCTATCTATCTATCTATCTATCTATCTATCTATCTATCTATCTATCTATCTATCTTATCTATCAAATTTATTTGCCACCTATCTTGTGTCTGACGACTCTGGGTAGCTTACAGCATAATTTTTTTTTAATTATTTGCCTCTTACCTTGTGTGTTTTATTTTGCAGATTGATGCACACTTAGCTATTTAGTTTGTTGTTAGACAGTATTATTTAGCCCTGATATGCTTGTAAAAGAAACCACAATAATGACCAGGGTGGATAAAAATCAATGATTTTTTTTAAAAAATCAAAAAAAATCAGATTTTTTAAATTTAAATCGGATTTTTTTTATTTAAATTAGATTTTTTTATTTAAATCAGATTTTTTTGATTTTTATTGAATTTATTTTAATAAAAAACTTTTGGGGTAAAAATCTATCATAAGATAGTTTTCTATTTAAGATACATAAATAATTTAGTTTATTCAGCATGAAATGGAGTTTAGTTCTGTAGCACAAGGCTGTATATTCTGCAACACTGGGACTATCGATGAGTCAACAACGGGTCAAAGGAGTAGCAGAGATGACAGTTGCTCTTTAAAAATTATGATTTAAATCGACTCGATTTAAATCAAATCCACCCTGATAATGACACATGCAAATAAAATAAAAATAATGTATATTGTACCAGTTCCAATGTTGTATCTCTTAAAGTACAGGTAGTTCTCAACTTACAACAATTCATTTAGTGACTGTTTGAAGTTACAGTGGCATTGGAAAAAAAAGGGCTTTACAACTGTTTCAGCAACCTCTTGGTCACATGATCAAAAATTTGGATACTTGGCAATTGGTTCATATTTATGACTGTTACAGTGTCCTGGGGTCATCTGATCACCTTGTGTGACCTTCTGACAAGTAAAGTCAATGGAGAAACCAGATTCACTTAACAACCGTGTGACCAATTTAACAATTGCACTTAACAAATGTGGCAAGAAAAGTCGTAAAATGGGGCAAAACAAATTTCTCTTAGCAATATAAATTCTGGCCTCAGTTGTGGTCGTAAATCGAGGACTACCTGTATAAGCTAACATTTAATAGTGGTAGATACAACATTGTATTACTGTAATCTTGCAAAACTCAAACAGCTGCAGAACATTTTATCAATAATAAGCAATATGTCCATATGAGACTACTGAGAAAATATTTTGCAGTTAACAGTATGACTCCTTCTTGCAAACATGTGTTCTGAGTTCTGTAGTCACTGCAATAATTAACTACACTTATTGGGTTTGTAAATAATGAATGTTCATTTGGATTCTGTACTAATAATGCAGATTATTTGACATTTGGCAGATACTTTAATGAAGTAATATATTAATATATTGTCTATTGTATAAATATATACAATTGTATATTATTCTTATACAAAATATAATATTTTTATATAAGAATATAATTTCCAAAACATTATCCTTAAATATTACAAAACTGAAAAAGTGAAATATATTTTAATGAATAGTATATTGTAAACTCAATAATACAGATAATTTTTCTATTATACATGAGATAATTTCATGCATAGAATATAAATATTTCACTAGCTATATGCCAAAACTGAATTTTGTTAGCAGGAGATGACCTTATTAGATCTTAACTATATTTTCATTCATATAAACTGTTACTTATTCATGATTACAATTCAGATGGCTGTCCATCTCATATTCATGCCTCTGATTGGCTAACAATAATTTAAAACAGCATGAAACCATAAAAGCAACAAACAACATGTCAACCTTAAGATAAGTGGACTTCAATTCTCAGAATTTCCAAGCCAGCATCTCTAAGGAGCTTCAGTATTGCTTGAATGCAAGCTCAACCTGCATTCAAGCTGAAGAGCTGAAGAAGCTTCGTGGATGAGAAATGAAACGTCTTCAAAGAAAAACCAGAAAGACCAGTTGCCTCTTGAAAAAGCACCTTTGGGACAACCATGACCTGGATGACTGAGAATCTCCATTGAATCCCTTCTTTTAAGCACAGTTCCAAGAGTTAGATAATTGAGGCAGCATAAAACACTTGTAACATTTATTTGCCAATGTCAATTTTCCTTTTATTTTCTGATTCACAGAGCCATATGAAAACATCTTTAAAAAATGCCTCCAATTTATTAAATATCATTTCTAGTTGAATGTATTTTATTTTAATGTTTGATATTAATTTCACTTACAGAATTTCTAATGGGATTTTTGTCTTTGTATGCCAGATATTACTGATATACATGGGAGAAATGTTTTACCTCAGATGTACTCTGCCACTATTCACTCCCAAATGGTAGCAAAATGATGGGAATTGAGAAAAGGAAAATCAGGATATTACAATTGTATAGAAATACATACCTATGTATTTAAGGGAAATTGTCTGGATGTGGAATGTATCACTGCTTCTTTCTTGACAGGGTCACCGTAGAGAGACATGAATTAAATCTTTCAGTTGAAGTTTTGAAACTAAGAGTGTTTGACTTATTTGGGCTCTGAATGGTGTTTAAGGAATAAAGAGAAAAGAGCAGGAAGTTCTAATTGGCAAATTACTCCTTGTTATTTAGCTTGGCTTCCAAGTTGGAAATTACAATAATGAGACTTTGTGGAATATGCCCTTGAGCAAATCCAGGAGGCTTTTTCTTTAATTACCATTTAATATGAAGATAGTCTGGCAACATATTGTAACATTTAAGCTATCACTTTCTATTAAGCAAATATTTTAATGTAACGATTTTAAAATTCCCTTTCGTGATTTTATGATTTATGAAAGATTTCAAATGAACGATAAACAAAAAGACTGAAATTAATTTTTCCCAACTAGAATTCATTAAGTTTCATTTAATTAATGGTCCTACATGATATTCTTAATAAGACATGTGAACTAGTAGTGAGTAAATTTAGGTTATTGTAATGTGTATAGTTAGTAAGAACTGCAACAGCAAACAACATGGACATTTGCTGGTTAAACTTCACTGTTTTTGTGAAGTTTTTATATCAGAATATCCACTTTCCATTTAATAACCAATATAATAAAAACAAGCTAAACAAATCATTTTCATATTTTAAGAGCCAGGTGTTTCCTTATCAATATATAGATTCAGAGAAGCAAAATCCATACTTTTCTTTCTATTATAGAAATGTTATTAATAAGATTTTATTCCTTGGTAATATTGGCATCTTTCTTATTGTATTTGTATTTTCAGAACTAGGAAAACATTCAGCACACATATATCCGCACTCCATACTAGGTGTAACTTACCATCAATAATAACTATCAATAACAACTGTACTACCATCATTCTGAAATTGTCATTTATGTATTATGCTTGTATACAGCTATATAACTTATTATAGTAACTTATTGTTGGGCATTAACAACCAGGTCCTGCTTTTATTTCCTTGTCATTTTTCTTGTCAATCAAAACTTTATTACGCTCAAAGATCAACATAAGGAAGGAACGGTACATCAATTAAAATGTATTTTAATCCTCTGTTTGGAAAATTCCGTCAGTACAGGCTGATGATTTTACGCTGATAATCCATCTTTTCTCTTTTCCCCACAGCTTATTTTAGTAATGCTTCTCTGATTCTGAGAAACTGATTAATTGGGTCATATTAAGATTATATCTAAAATTTGCTTGCTAGGCATCCAAGCCAATGTTTGTGTAGTCTAGCTATAAAAACCAACCTCCTGAATTAGCCCTTACTGGTAAATTGCCATTATTTCATATTTTGTAATATTGTCTGAAAATTTTGTAGTGTGTATAATGTACCGTATTTTTTGGAGTATAAAATGCATCTTTTTCCCCCAAAAAAGAGGGTGAAAAACTGGGTACGTCTTATACTCCGAATGTAGCCCTGCCCAGCCTCGCAAACGGAGATTTCAGAGGCTGAAAAGAGCCTCTGAAAGAAGCTTCAGAAAAAAAGCCTCTGAAAGGCTTTTATCTAAAATGATATGGCAAGCAACAAAAGAAGAATCAGTAAAGGTTCTAACCAAACTATGCTAACAAATCTGGAGAATGACATAATAACCCACAGATCAGAAGAGGTTAATCTACATACCAATACCAAAGAAAGGAGATTGTACAGAGTACAGATAAAAGCCTCTGAAAGAAGCTTCAGAAAAAAAGCCTCTAAACAGAGCTTCAGAAAAAAAGCCTTTTTTTTCTGAAGCTCTGTTTCAGAGGCTTTCAGAGGCAGAAAAAAAGGTTTTTCTCAAACGGAGTTTCAGAAGTTTCAGAGGCAGAAAAAAAAGCAAGGCACAGACCTCACAACCAACGAACCTGTTGCTAAAATTCACCTCTGAGAACAGTTGATTGGAGGTATTCTGGGAGGCCGATCCACCCACCAATCAGCTTTTTCCTTATTTTCCTCCCCAAAAACTAAGGTGCGTCTTATACTCCAAAAAATACGGAATCTGTAATAACCATGGATTTTTGCAGGTCATTAGGTATCATTATTTATGTAGACATTCCATGTGCAATTTTTATAAGCCACCCTGATAAGGAATGTAGATATAATTTTGTTTTCATAAGAGAAGACAGAGGGAAGAGAGACGAGATGGTAAAAAAAACCTTCAGGAAAGTTTTCCCTCCAAATAATTCCTGAAGCTCAGAAAAGAAGCAAGGGACAGAGGAGGGAAGGAGGAATGCAAAGCAGATCATGGGGGGCCTCTATAATAGAATGTCTTCTCTGGTTACTGAGATGTAGGTTTTACTGTAGAATATTGCAAGCTGGTAAACCTGAATTGGATTGCAGAGGGTTTAAACTGTTTTGTTAATAGTTTTGTTAGTTCATGGGTAAACCCTTAGAGACCATTGAAGAGAGTTGTTGGGCATGATCCAGAAAAAAGTGCTGAAGACATAAAAAGGAGGATGGTCTACCTCCAGGGATCAAAAGAGGATGGAAATTCAGCTGTTTTATCGCCGAAAGGCCAGCTACCAGCCTAACTTACAGAGAGAATTAATATCACTACTTGCATTTTCTTAATTCTAAATTAGGAAACAGAATTAGGAATAGAAGAATACACAAATCTATTAAGCTTAATTATTGTCTGTAATACCAGTTTAGAGTTGCTTTAGGCTAAGCCGTGAACAGAGAAAAACTATTTGGGTCTTGGCTATGTTGTCAAAGTTGAGGAGGAGAAAGAATGTGCAATGGATTGCAATGCAATTACTTAGGGAGGCAAGGGAAATGAAACTATTTCTGCTGTCTATGTTGTTAATAAAACAATTTTAAAAAGGAGTTTTCACTAAATTTTCTATTGGATCCTGAATATTCACAGGATGTACTGTTACACTGTAGCAGAGGTGGGTTTCATTGGTTCTGACCAGTTCTGGAGAACCGGTAGCCGAAATTTTGAGTAGTTCAAAACTACTCATACCACCTCTGACTGGCCCCACCCCCACCTATTCTCTGCCTCCCAAGTCCCAGCTGAAATGGGGATTTTGCAATATCCTTTGCCTGCCACGTCCACCAAGCCATGCCACACCCACAGAACCGGTAGTAAAAAATTTTGAAACCCACCACTGCACTGTATCATTTGATTCACATATTCCAATAGTATTCATTTAAGAAATGTAATTAAAGTAACTATAAATGGTTAAGTTTGAAATATCAATATTAACAAAATAAAACATATTTATTTATATTCCTCTAGCAGGATCTTTAACCCTTAAAGAAAAGAACATCCTTCTATCATGCTTTCAGACAAGAATTAAAATGAAATCACTGCTTATGGCATGGTGTTTATTTCTTTATTGCTTCATTTGTTGGATTCTTTATATCTCTTTGTTTTTCCTCCAGCAAACAAAGGGATACACATAGCATTCCCTCCTCCATTGTCTCTACAATCCAGATCATAGCTGAACCAAAAGAGATCCTGAGTTTTGTTCTCATCCTATACCTAAACCATTACATATTTGTTAGCAAGTGTAAGAAGTGGTAAGAATGGTAACATTTTCTTTCAAATACAGATAGTCTTTGACTTACAATAGTTCATTTACTGATTGTTCAAAATTACAATGGCACTGAAAAAGTGACTTATGACTGTTGTAGCATCCCCTTGGTCACATGATCAAAATTTGAATGCTTGGCAATTGGTTCATCTTTGACAGTTGCAGTGTCATGTGATCACCTTTTGTGACCTTCTGACAAGCAAAGCCAATGTGGAATCCAGATTCACTTAACAACACGGTTAATTAGTTTAGTTTAGTTTAGTTTAGTTTAGTTTAGTTTAGTTTAGTTTAGTTTAGTTTAGTTTAGTTTAGTTTAGTTTAGTTTGTATACCGCCCTTCTCCCAAAAGGGACTCAGGGCGGTGGACAGCCAAAATTAAAATACATACAATACAAAAGTTAAGATAGCTAAAATAAATTAAATCAATCGGCCTTCCAATTTAAAACCCCCAGTCTATAAAATTTAAAAATTTCAATTAAAAAACCATTTAGGCTAGGCCGGCTTGCTGGAATAAATAAGTCTTCAGTCAATAACTTAACATCTGCAATGATTCACTTAACAACTGTAGCAAGAAAGATTGTAAAATGGGGCAAAACTCACTTAACAAATGTTTCATTTAGCAATAGAAATTTTGGGCTCAATTGTGTTCGTAAGTCAAGAACTGTATAAGTACATTGTTTACATTATAATAATTCCTCGATCAGGAATTTGGAATGGATGTCTCTCCCTCTTCTTCTCCAAGACTGTAATGCTGTGCAAGGGCATATTGTCAACCGCCCCTTTCATATCATTTTTTTAAAAAATTGAGAAGATTCTACTAGACCTTACTTCCTGGAGTGGCGGAATGCTCTTACCAAAGGAAAAAAGATCCATTTAAGTAGATTACAGAGTTTGCTATGACAGAAATTTATTGTTGTTGTATGTATTATTTATGGGATATCATCAGAGTATTTTTCCTGCTAGACAATTATTTACTCTACGCTGGAGTCAATGAGGAGAACATTTCCTCAACCACAGTTGTATGTTAAATTTGGGAAGTATATTTTCTCCTTGCATATATACACAGTATATATGTCATGTTTTCCCCATAAGTACTATAAGGAATATATTGAATTTTCACCTTCTGGGACCAATATAGATTCAAGGAGGCTTTACATATTCTGTTTGTCTTATTTATAGGTCAATTAGACATACACAATTAGTCAAGCAATCTATAGATTAGCTGGATTGGCCCAATATTACCTAGTAAATTTTAGCAGGAGTGGGAATTGACTCCATGCCTTTCAGTCTTAATCTACTTTGAGCATAAATTAGAATGAAAATTATATATCTATATAAATATTTTAATTTGGCTTTATGGGCCAGTATTACAATTGTTTAAAATAAAGGCAATTTATTTGTGTTTCAAAGAACCCACAATTTTTCTTTTTATGTATTGGCATTTAATTTGCCTGTAATAAAATTAGTATTCCAAGTCAATGAATGGGTAATATTGATATTATCTGGTGTTAAAACAAAATTACTGACAAAGACATGCTTTTTCAACAGACAATTAACATAATTAGCATATATCAACAATATGTATAATTATTACGGAGCAAATATTGTGGGATCATAGAATTCAATAAAGTTGGACATTTGTGAGATGATTTATGTTTTCTCAGATATTGCTCCAGATAGTTGAGTAATGTCTACATGGTCTGACAGTAGCTTTTTAGAGAGCCTTCCAGGCATAAACTAGCTACTTCTTTTTACTGAAGACAATAGGATTAACTCTGCATGCAAGGCATGCAATCTATATATAGTTTATTCCCCAGTATTGCTTTCAGTGACATTTTGAGCATGCAGATGTTCCATATACAGTCCTTATTTTGTTTACTGTGTCTCACAGAAAACAGTTTTTGAATTGTTATGGCATAAGATGAGCTAAGTTTGTTTGTGAATTAAAATAGGAATTAATGAGAACACAAAGATAACAATATTAAATGAATAATAATCAGTGCTGTTATCTTCAAGTATTTAGAATGTTTAGTGTTAGAATTTCT
The DNA here is from genome assembly GCF_059756535.1 of Pantherophis guttatus. NCBI lineage: Eukaryota > Metazoa > Chordata > Lepidosauria > Squamata > Colubridae > Pantherophis > Pantherophis guttatus. Next base: position 24,501,768 of record NC_142070.1, on the reverse strand, counting down.
ATATTATTTCAAGAAATAATTTTGTTCCTCATTAGAGCTTCTCAGCAGTACTAATGTTTTCCAGGATTACTGGAAGTTACTAGAAGACCAAGTCTGGCTCCCCCCTGCTGGTACTCTGACAGGCCTTAAAGTTTTGGCCTTTTTTCCAGGCCTTTGGCAAGGATGGCTTAAGCCATCTTGGGTTTCATAGGTCTACTCACTTTTTTGTTATCTTGCCATCTTTTACTCCGTGTGTGTGTGTGTATCACCCAGAATGTGTCTCACCCAGAATGGTATATACATTTAATAAATCCATAAAGAAGTGACATGAAGACATAAAAAAAGACTAGATCTTATTCAACAAGTTATGTAATAAAAAATCATACGTCTGTTAAAAGACATGATAACAAGCGCTGTCTTCCATTGCTATTTTTTTTTTAAACAAACATATGAACCTAGATAAACCACATAGCTGTGAATCCTATTAGCCATTGATGGCCTTATCTCCAGTGGGAATTATATATGGCATGTTGCAATATTATTTTTGAATCTTGGGAATTAACCCTGTTTTAATATATAGAGAAGTCTTATGTGTATCTGTCTGGGTCAAATCATATTTTAGCTGCTTGAGATACATCTGTCAAGGATGCAAAATATCAGGCAGCAACTCTAGCTTCCATTTAAGTTTTAAAATGACAAATGTGCTGCACTTGAACTTTTTGCACAGTTGTCTCCAGTTAATGCGTTATAACATATCCACAATATCAAGTTTTCAGACCTGTGTCTTCCTTCGGGTGACTATTGCCATTAACAAAAACAGTAGAAACTTGACTTGTTATAAAGGAAGTCAACATTTTACGTTATATAATACATGTATATTTAGTACTACCGCAAACCATTAAAAGTGTGACTCATAGAGATATCAAATTTTGCTACAGACAGTCTTTCATTTACTCCTAACTGTTTCATTTAATGCAATTGCTATGGAAGTTTAAGGAAAAATATTATTCATTGTTCTTTATCTGTCTGTAAATACTCTATAATATTGATGACAGCATTAGAAACAAATACATTGTTTTTCATGCAATTTTGAAATTGGATAAGCTTTAAATAAGGATAACGATAGTTTACATTACATTCCTACAGTTTATTTTACCAAGGGAACTGGCAAGGAGACAGGAAGTAACCAAGAATTACTTCTTTTAAATTTAGATTTACATTACACTTAGCTCCAGTTGTGGCTGTACTACACTCCAAATTATATTGAATGGTTGCTACCATCATATCCTGCAGCAGTTAGCTTAATATAATCATAGCTTTGTGGGAAAAATTTGTGTTTTTTTTCTGTGTCTCAATCCAGTATATGAATAGAAGAGGACCTTAAATTATCATTTTTGGTAGCAGGCTATATTATATGTAAGAATGCTGAAACATAATCTGTCGAGTCCTGGCCGGAACTCGCCATACCTGGACGCTTACAATGTGGGGGGGAGAGATCCGCGCAGTAACCAGCCTGTTGCAAGACTACGCACGGCAACCAACAGACATTATCCCATCAGCGAAGGTTCTGGCTCCCTGCATGCAGCCGTTCGATGACATCATTGGCAGCACGAACACGGCGGGAAATATGAAACTATGGTGGGAGGGGGTCTTGGTGATGGGTGTGCCGGATGATGGTTTATGAGGGATAATAAATAGCACTGCTTGGCGATTGCGTACAGCACTGACTTTGACCCTGTATTTCGACTTGTGCTGTGCGTCTGGCTGTGCTGGTGATTAAACCGCTTATTCACTTTGAGAAATCTTGCTCGCCTGCTGTATTTTGTACTATAGCATGGATCGGGACAAGACAAGCCGAGATAATCTTCTTGTGCTTTTGCGACTGAAGAAAAATATATTTGAGCATGCACTATCTCTTCATTTTTATTAATTTGATTAAAAAATAGGAATCTCAATTCCAATGCATGAAGAAATATAGTGTTATCATCAGTGGTGGACGTGTCCGAAAGCAACAGAATTTTTGGGGAAAATAAAAAAATGGCTCAATGAGATTTTAATGGTAAAAATAGATTGGAGACCAGAGGCATGCCTGCTCGGGTCCAAGCCGGAAAATATAAAAAAGGATTTGTGGTATTTGGCTTTACATATCATCACAGCGGCGAGATTGACATACGCCCAACTCTGGAAAAACCAGAATATCCCAACAGAAGAGGCTATTATTAAAAAAATCTTAGAATGTGCGGAAGCTGATACATTAACCAAAAAATTAAAGGAAAGAGAGCAAACACAGGGAGGTTTAGCTTGGGATAAATTTTATAAATGGCTAGAAAAGAGGAAAGTACAACCCATATTAGAGGAGGAATGATATTTATTGAGAAACCTATCCTATATAAGATAAGTGAGGTCGGATAGACCTAATTGATATATTAAGGCATGTAAATTGTTTTGTCTTCCCCGGATTATAATGTAGAGATATAGTACCGAATATTTGTGTATTAAGGTACTGCAAAGAAGCAAGGAAGTATGTTTGTTTATTGTTTTTTTTGTGTGTGTTATCTTTTTATGATGTGTTGTTTATATGTTTTTTAACGAAAAATGTAAATAAAGATTATTTTTTTTAAAAAAAAGAAATATAGTGTGATAATAGAAGAGTGCAGAGTTTAAGTTTCTTGCAGAATATGAGAGTAAATTCATGAAAAAAAGCAAATGCAAAAATTTAAATACTTTTCATATATACAGGCAGGAAGACACAAAACATATGACACTTTAGTTAAACATTGACTTGCATAAACTACAGAAAAATGCTTCTGGGGAAATGTTCAGTGGAAGGTATTGAATGGTTTCAAGATAATTACAAAACCATAGAAGTGACATGCTGAAGAATTGATAACAAAAATTTGATGTGTAGTCCTAATATGTATATATAATACCGGTACATATGACTATGCATGAATGGTCAAAGTAATAATATTAACATTTTAATATATTATATTATTCCTTAAAATTAAATGACATCACTGCTATTAATATATAACTATAACTTATATCATATTTCATTAGGATTTAGGCTCAGTGGTGGGCTAGAAGTTTGCTACTGACATAGTTTTCCCCATGCTGGGGACAGGGCGTAGATCTGCGACCTTGAATAACATTGGATTTATAGATTCAAAGCTGCTTTAAAAAAAAGACTTTCTTCAGTATCAAACATCTTATAATTAGCGTTTGCAAATGATTTCTGCCATATTTTAATTAGTTATATTAAATTATAAATATTAGCTTAATAATATTGTTATTATAATAGTATTTAATTCTAAGATTAAATATAATGTTAATATTAAATTACATACAATGAAATAGAAAACATGAACTTTGAGAAAAAAAGTCTGTTGAGACAGAAGTGCATAGAAGGATATATTAAATTCTAATACTATTAAAATATATTTGTGGAGTTTATTCAAAATATGTGTGATACCAATTTTTGGTATGTGCCTTGAACATTGTTATATACTGTGCACATTTTAATTTAGACTACACATTCACTAATGTCCTAATTAATATGAGTTTCAACCATAAATTGGTTAGAACAGAAATTTTCAAACTTTGTGACACATTGGTTCTAAAGTGATGAATGGATTTGTGTGATCCTCCACAGGATAAAAGTAATTATTTAATTAGAGCGGAGATATGCTTTCAGATTTACGTATTCAGATTGCAGATTGTTATATTAAACTGCTTAAGGTTGTGGCTTTGGTAGATTAAGCTTTGATAAATGGTGCCTTTCGTTCACTCAGTCAAATTTGATCATAGGAAAATAAATGTTCTGTGATTTTAAAATCAAGAAATTTGTGTCATAGACTACATACCAGGGGTGGTATTCACTTACCTTCGGTTTGCAAATGTGAGCATGCAGGGCCTTCCGCGCATGCGCAGAGCATCAAAAATGGGACGTGATGACGTCTGGGTGGGTGGGCGGAGGCTCCCGCAACTGGTGCTACTGGTTCACCTGAACCCGATAGAACCAGTTGAATACCACCACTGCTACATACATATTTTGACTTAGGCTGTTAAATGTATTGCATGCTTTCTTACAGAAAATCTCCATTAACCAAGCCAATGAACATGGCACGTCTTAAGTCAATATGCAAAACTATGGACACTCATCTTAAGTACTTCCCACTGAATTGAGTGACATTTTTAAATATTCAATTAAACATTAGTAAATGTTGTTAATAAAAGTGTAAGAGACTTAACATTTGCTAGTATTAAGTTGTGTGTTTTGTGTGTGTGTGTGTGTGTGTGTGTGTGTGTGTGTGTGTGCGTGTATCCATGCACACCTTCAAATCAGTGTTGATATATATAATATGTATCTCTATACCAGTGATGACTAGCCTTTTTGCCATTGTGTGCCCAAAGCGGGGAGAACGTGGGGGGGGGTCGCACATGCGCATCCCCACACCCATAATTCAATGCAGCCTGCCCTCCCTGTGCATGCGCACGCGACCCCCCCAAGCTCTCCCCGCTTTTGGCACGTGATGGTACAGTGGGCCTGGTAGGCCTGCTTTTCGCTCTCCCCAGGCTTCAGAGGTTTTCTAGGAGCCTGGAGAGGGCGAAAACGGCCTTCCCCACCCCCCTTCAGGAGGCCCCCTCAGCACATGCGCACTGGAGCTGAGCTAGGGCAACGCTCGCATGCCCACTGATATGGCTCTGCATGCCACCTGTGGCATGCGTGCCATAGGTTTGCCATCACGGTTCTATACCTTCTATAAGTACACCTTCTATAAGTGGTGGGTTGCTCCCGGTTCAGTCTGGTTCTATAGAACCGGTAGTAAAATTGGCAGGAGGCTCCGCTCACCAACCCCGATGTCATCAGCAAGCTTCTGCGCATGTGCAGAAGCGTGCACGTGCGCAAAGCGAGCACGCACGGCCCCGTTGCATACTGGTAGTAAAGGTAAGTAGAACCCACCCCTGGTACACACAGTACTAAGTTGTAATAAAGACAACTGCTAATAAAAGGCTTTTAATAAGTGAAGTACTGCATTGTATTCACAGTCACATCAGGCCTTCACATCAGGCCTATACACTTGTGAAGTATATAAAAAAGTAAATAGAAGCCAGGGTGTGCAGTTTCCATGGATTCAATGATGGATTCAATCCACTTGAGGACTGAAAGACGGTGGAATAATTTTTTAATGTTTTTAAACTTTGTTAATGTTTCATATTATTTGAAATGAATTATTCATGTTGCTTCAATATATTTTAAAAGGGACTGAAAGTGGCTCTCTATTTTGAAAGAAAGCTGCAACAGTTATGTTTTTCCTTTTAAATGAAGACAAAAGGCTTCCACCTTTAACCTTGAGACTGGGGCGGAAGGGCGGAAAACACTGAGAGGCAGGAAGAACTAGGAGAGAAGAACAAAAACCGAACTGTTTGGCTACAGCCACACAAGATGCATTTGGAGAAAAGGAAGAAGAAGTGAAATATTTGAAGAAAAGAACACCTTGCAAACCATTAAGCACTCTATTGTTCTTTGTGGTTGTGTGGAGGACCTTGAGAAATATTGTGCAGATGTAAGAAGCATGGATTCAACTAAATAGCAACATATTCTAGAGGATAATGTCTCACAGTCAGTTGAGAAACTGAAGCTGGACACATATCTACAAATCAACACTGAAGTACTTAAGGAAAGAAAGATAATGGACATTTTGGAATAGTATTCACAGATCCCAGACATAAATATTATTGGAAAATCTATGGGGAGATCTCAAATGCAAAGTGCATGTGGGGAAATTTAAGACGCATTCTGCAAGGAAGAATGGGGGGGAAATTCAAATGCAAGAATACAAAGGTTCTTAATTGTCTACAGGAAATGTTTGGAACTGTTATGTCTGCTTAAGGGGATACAGGCTGCAAGAGTGTCCAAAATGTTGCAATGCCATATCCACCATGTTTTTATTTTAACTCTGTAAACAGCTGCACATAAATAGTAAATATGGATTCCAATTTTCAGAAAAATGTATTTGACTATGTACATGTATTTGACTCTGCTAGCTTTTCTTAATCTCAGATTCAATGAAACATACAATTAAATCAGAGGTGCCTAACTTTTATATAGAGCTTGGATTTGAATATCTCAGTGGGAGAGATATTTAATATTAAATCTTTTGCATGATGCATCCCTCTATGAAAATAACAGCTTCACACTTTATCAATATAATTTATTACTCATAAGAAATGTATGTCTGAGACTTTAATCACCGCCATACATTTTCCACTGGAGCATTCTGTTATGCATCACTTATAGCCTTTTCTGACTTTAGGGAATTTTGAATTTTGGTTTACGTATTTTGCTTGATGCAAAGTATCTTCTGGTGGTCAATATGAATTAAATATGCTTTTAAGTAATCACAGTTTGTTTTCCAGAAGAACTTTCGCATGATTTTTTTCATTAAAGAGATGAGAGTGAAATAGAGAAAGCAGAAAATTATCTTTTAATATAGTAACAAGGCTCAAACATTGTCTTCCAAATATTCAATCTCTAAGCAGAAATGCTAAGGAATATATTCTCCAAGGTGATATCCAAGCAGAATTCTGTCCCAAAAGAAAGCGGCTCTTCTATTTCTGAAAGGTTGGGAAACCCTGCAGAACAAAAGAAACAAAAGATACCAAAGGTTTACTGTGGAAGGAGTGGAAATTTGCCAGTATTCTAGCTGAATTTAGTAGCAGTGGATTTCATTTTGGCTGTTTCTCATTCATGTGCTCTGAAAGAATATTTATACACAAAAGAAAAAATATTGTTTCAAGATTTTTGCTTTCAGAAGCCTTTTCTATCACTGTGTAGCGTTGGAAGGGGCCTTGGAAGTCTTCTAGTCCAACTTCCTGCTTAAACAGGAAACGGGCCTATACCATTTTAGACAAATGGTTATCCAATTGCTTCTTAAAAACTGCTCCCAGTGTTGGAGCACCTACAACTTCTGGAGGCAAGTCATTCTACTGATTCATAATTAATTAATTGTTCTAACTGTCATGAAATTTCTCCTTTGTTCTTGGTTTCGTCTCTCCTTCTCCCCATTAATTTCCATCCATTGGTTCTTGTCCGTGCTTCAGGTGCTTTGAAGAATACTGATCCCCTCTTCTTTGTGGCAGTGCCTTAGATATTGGAACGTTGCTATCATATTACCGCTACTCAGCAGTGAAATGCATTTACCTTCGCTACCGGTTCAGAAATGTGAGCACACATGCCTCTTCTGCGCATGCGCAGAGGGTCAAAAATGGGATGTAATGACGTCCCGGCGGGTGGGGGAGCCTCCTGCCACCGGCCCTACCAGTTCGCATGAGCCGGATAGATCCGGCTGGATTTCACCGCTGCCCTACTCCTTCTTTTCATTAAACTAGACATAACTAATTCCTGCAACCATTCTTTATATGTTTTAGCCTTCAGTCCCCTAATCATCTTTGTTTCTCTTCTCTGCACTCTGGTGGTTTCCTTGGCTTCCTATTAGCTAAAGGGATTTTATTTACCATGATTCAAGTTTATTTAACTTTAAGGTTGGTAGCCTCATTTTCACAATTGGATGATGGGCATGAGATTTAACATCTGTAATTAATTTCATTTCTTTTTTAGTAAGCAATGATAGATTGCTAGATAGCTCCTCCCCCTACAACTTGTCTCCATATGCCATAGTTCCTGAATGAGTCATTTTATAGGTTCATCTTCTATACTGCAGTAAACATTTGCTATTATTCTTTCACCAGACACGGAAAGACAATAACAAAATTGCAAATGACAGCTTAATGAGGCAGTAATTATTTCACTTCACCTGCTAATCATTTCTAGCCTCCTAAATTTTGTTAGGTCTGAAAATATCCTGTAATTTCTTCCTAATTTTAAAGTCCAAGTATACATTATGTTGATAATCATTACTGTGAAATATTATTTACTTACTTGATTTATATACTACCCCATTCCATATGGACTCTTGGCAATATAATGTAGCCTGAACTGAGGTTGTTAATCATTGTTATTTATTGAAAGTGTTAACAGCAAGTTGGAAGGAATTAGTTTAGAACTGGGGAAAGGAAATGCACATTCTTCATTAAGAAAGATTTAGTGAAAGTGCATGTGACTTTTTCATGAGGACCAAATGGCTGAATATATTTATAGCTCTTTTATTACACTGAGATAGCCCTACAGAGCATCATTTTCTGGTGCTCTGTGGTTCAAAGAGCAGCTAGACTATAAAGCAGATAACTATTAACCTAAATCTTTCTTTAAAATCATTTCTTCTGAATTAAAAAATAATGGAACCTAAAATATCCTCTGATGATATTATCTATCTGGTGCTTGTAGAGAGTGGGAAAGCTACAGCTTTAACTTCATGCTATGAATGGCTAATAAGCCAGATGCCTATCTTAGCTTTGTAGAATACATTTTTCTTTGTATATAAAACAACAAATGCTTGAAATATTCCATGTTTTTTTTATATAAATCCTTACTATCAGGAGGTCCTTACCTCCTGATCATTATGGTAATTATTGTGAGTCTGATAGGCCACAATCAGGAATGTTTTATGCTGTTGCTTATCCTTAGGCCAATAATTTGATAAAATTATAAAATTTTCAACTGTGGAAAGTTTCATTGTTTGCATAGATTTTTCTAGTTGTCTTTGAAAATCTTAGCATAGCAAAAACCAATAAACCAATATCATCCAATCCAATTGTTAGTATCATTATATCAAAGTTGTAATTACCCTTAATAACATTTTATACTGCTTCTAAACATATTTTACAGAAGCTTAATATATAATTGTAATGAATTGGCTCATTTGTGGTGCTAAAATTATGATATATCAGAAGAGATTATATGTCAATGTTAGTTTATGAATCTGAAACTTCTGTCTTTATGGGAAAAGATTTCAAGTGATCACCAGGATTTTTATAGTTATATTTTGGGTAGCATTTGATGTCCATCCACCTAAGACTTATCAAGTCTAGTTTATTTAATTAGAACTGTTGCATTCTGAGGCAGAAAGAATCTAATTCCCTTAATGTGATATTGTGCAATAAATGTCCATATTGTTCATCAATTGAGATTGAATCTATAGTATCTCTATGCTAGACATATGTCAGTAAAAATAGTGATCCCCCCTTTTTATTCTGAAGTATCCCACGTGTACAGCTGAGAAATGTCTCTAGCAATATTTTAAGTTTACTTAATATCTAGACTCTTAAAGAAAATCTGGTTTGTGGCGACAACAGCCTTATAACAACTTCCTACTGGAAGACAGAAATATTTATCTTGGCTTTTTGGTCAAGAAAATATCTCCCCATATTCTTTTTACTTAATGTAATAACTTTTGGTATTGTCATTAACTTTCTAGAGTACTGCTAATATTTCAATATGTGCAAACAAGACCACTAAACACGAATACTAAAATCCGTAGATGCTACAAATAGGAAAAATTTAAGTGTTTTTTTGGCTATGGTAGATTGGCTAGAGTCCACAATTAAACACGACCAATTTTCCACAAATTACTTGTACTGCTGTTCATGTTGGATAAAACAATAGTACCACTGTTAGAATGCTTGCATGTCCAAGTATCTTCAGTTATTGTCTATGTAGGCAAGATTTACAAGAAATGGCCATGCCTATATAACATTTTATCTCAGTGACTGTTGATTTCAAAATAGTACATGCAGGTTTTTATTTTATTCCTCAGATCTGTCACAGTCTGTACAATTCTGGTAACTGAATGCCAATTCTCACTAACATTTTCTGAAATTGTGGCTGCAACGATTGAATAATTTCTGTTCCTAAATTGTCCAGTCATCAGTGTAATATATTAATTGCGACAAAAGGGTGGCCCAATTTTAATGTTCAGAATATGCTGTGTAAAACATCTAATTAACTATGGACTTACAAACACATTCCGTGAGATGTGTTACAAATTTCTGCTTAATGATGTTTCAGGCTTATTTCAGTCCTCTGTGTTTTTATAATAGGGTGAAATGTAGTGAACTGTTGGTTATGCATTTCTCACTAGAAACAGAAAAGAAAAACTTCAGTGGCAGCTTACATAGCTTAGTGAACGTGGGGGGAACAACAGAGCGTCTAAGTTTTTATGGGAGACAGCCAGATGTCAGCCTGACGAGAAATTTGTGTCTGTTTCTGTGCAAAGGAGAATAAACAGATGGAATGTGTTATTGGAAAAGACTATTGAAGCAAGGTATACAAATGTCTCTTAAGAAAAACCAAGGTTCATTTCTGAAGGATGTTGAGATCTTATAAATAGTCGGCCAAGTCAAGCAGCTACTATATATGCAGAAGCAAAAGATTACACTTTTTCATAGTACACTTTTTCAGTTTTTTGAACATCTCTACTATTTGTTGAAACTAATTAAAGGTTAGAGGAGTTTTAGGGTAAGGCCAAGTTGTAGGCACTCGTTTAGTTTGATTTAGATTAGTTTAGTAGGCACTAGAAAGGTTAGACAATACCAACACCGTCTTTCCTTCTTATTCATTCTAAAATGCCAATCTTTGCATTAGTGGAGGCGGCCTACAGGTACCACATATATTCTTGAGCAGTGACTGAATCTCTGGAAATTTGTCTTGGACAACAAAGTGGGAAATTATATTTAAAACGGAGAAGAGAGTGGTTAATTGCTGATCATTCAAGAGAACCAAACAGTTACTTTATTTTTATTTTATTTATTTATTCATTTCGTCAAGCATGTATTTTATGACAAGTGTAAACATAATTATAAATAAATGAAAAGGATACGAATAAAAGAAAACATTAGGACAGGGACGGTAGGCTTTTTTTTCTTTTACATTTCCTTCTTTGTAATTTCTTCTTTTTGACTAATGTCTTCATCAACAAGGTGAATAGTATAACCTACATGCTACTTATATAACAAAATATCTATTCCTGATTTTCTTCCTTGTTCAATTGTCCTCTCCCTGTTTTATCCTGGTCTTCCCAGGACAAATTATTGTCCGGACATTAGGCCAATACAGTGCTGTAATGGACAAGTTTAAAGTCACCTCAATTTTGGCAAAGATAGCCCCAGCCTTCATTTTTGAACATGCAACAAATATCCCTGTCTGTCCATTGCCTCATCATGAGGCCTAATTTTGAGCTTCTGCATGCTTGAATAGTAGCACTATATTTTTTCTGCTCTCTGTCTATATGTAATGGGAAAGATGATTCAAAAATACAATTATAGAGGAGCCATCTCCATGATGATAGGGTAGAAAGCTCTAACTGTATTTGGAAGCCTGTATTTTTCAACTGAAACTAGGTATATAGCACAATTGCAGAATTCAAAGGTTTTTTTTTTAAAAAAATACAAACAACAACTAAGAGTTAAAATAAAGAATTCTATTACATTGCTTGCTTTCAATTCAAATTGTTCAAGATTTTTTTTTAAAAAAATGCTGCTACTATTTTAAACAGGCTTGTGAGGTTTTAATTGAGGCTTGTGGAAAAAAATAGTTCTAGAAAGGTTATTATTTCTGTTAATTTTTTCACATGTAAAATTATATATATATTTCAAAAGTATTTATTTATTTAGAAAATATATCTTAATTATTGGTAGCTAAACAAACCAAAAACACATTAAAAGGATTCTTCAAAACCCATTTACATTCCATTAAAACTCATGCACAAAAAATAGTAATACAATAAAGAGCAACCATAATATATTAACCAAAGCAGCAGAGCAAGCTCCCAAGCCAACAAAATCTATTATATGCAGTTATACTTGCACATTTTGCAAACTTGTTAAGCATATTATTGAAGGTCAAAAAATAATTGCTGGTAAAAATGTTTTCAATGGCAGAGGAGAACAGAAATGTTAGCAATAGGACCAATTCAGACTAAAAATAGAAAAGGGTAATTAATCCTTGATTTACGACCACAATTCAGGCAGTTCTAGGAACTGAATGTCTTTGGCTAAGCAAGGCAATTGTTAGGTGAGTCATGACTAGTTTTATGATCTTTTTGCCACAATTATTAAGCAAATTCCTGCAGTTATTAATTGAATCATGTGGTCATTAAGCAAATGCAGCCTTCCCCATTGACTTTGCTTGTTGGAGCCAGCTGGGAAGTTGCAAATGACACTGACATGATCCTGGGATGTTGCAATCATCAGAAATATATGCCAGTTGCCAAGTATTTGGATTTTAATCATGTGACTGGAATATGCTATGATGGCTATAAATGTGGGTTCAGTTATAAGTCACTTTTTGCAGTGCTATTTTAACTTTCAATGTTTCTAAATGAATACTTATAACTAATAAAGGAGAATATTTGTAGGTCAGGGTTGAAATGAGGGATCCTTGGTTCTCTCTGAGCTTGCTTGTTTTTTGCAGATGTTTCATTACCTATAACATCATCAGTGCTAGTAAGGAGTGCTGTTTGCTGTCAGTTTATATTCTAGTGTCTTGCCTGTCTGTGTGGGTGGGGGCGGTCTTAGAGAGTCTTTGGTTGGCCTATTTACTGATGGCTCTTTGGAAGTGTCTTAATTGGGGTATTACTTATTTTAGTGATGGCAAACCTATGGCACACGTGCCAGAGGTGACATGCAGCACCCTCTCTGATGTTCCGCTGCACATGTGCGTGTGCCTCCCGCTGGCTAGCTGGTCTTCGGATCTCTGCTGCACATGCACAGGGGGTGGGGCACATGTGGGGGGCTGGGGGTGGGCACATGCAGGGGTAGGCACATACACAGCCGTGCATGCATTGCATTTTGGGGGTTTAGGTGCGCATGCACGCGTGTTTTCGGCACTTGGTTCGGAAAAGGTTAGCCATCACTGGCTTACTTGATTGTTGGTCTGAAGTTGACCTTGCAGTTAATCTATGCTGATCTGAGTGCTGATTACTGGTGGAGAGATGCTGGAGTCTTTTTCTCTTATAGTATATAATATTAATACTTATAAGTCAAGATAAGGGCTTGGTCCTCTCTCCCCTCCTATTTAACATCTACATGAAGCCGCTGGGTGAGATCATCCAATGATACGGGGTGAGATATCAGCAGTACGCTGATGATACCCAGCTGTATATTTCTACCCTGCGTCAATTCAGTGATGCAGTGGATGTGATGTGCTGGTGCCTGGAGGCTGTGAGGGTCTGGATGGGACTCAACAGGCTCAGACTTAACCCAGACAAGACCGAGTGGCTGTGGGTATTGCCTCCTAAAGACTATGTTGATTGTCCATCCTTGGTTCGGGGGGGGGGGAAGAAATTGTCCCCCTCAGAACAGGCTCACAATTTGGGTGTCCTCCTAGGCTCACAGCTAAGATTAGAGCAACATCTGACAGCTGTCGCTAGGGGGACCTTTGCACAAGTTCGCCTGGTGCGCCAATTGCAACCCTACTTGGATCGGGAGGCTCTCCTCACAGTCACTCATGCCCTTGTCACCTCACGGTTACATTATTGCAACATGCTCTACACGGGGCTACCCTTGAAAAGTGACTACAGACTACAATTGGTCCAGAATGCAGCTGCGCAAGCTATCGTGGGTGCACCTAGATACACCCACATTACACCAATTCTCCGCGAGCTACACTGGCTCCCTATTGATCTCCGGGCACAATTCAAGGTGTTGGTTATTATCTTCAAAGCCCTACATGGCTCAGGGCCAGGTTATCTTCGAGACCACCTTCTACCACATAGCTGCCAGCAACCGGTAAGATCCCACAGAGTTGGTTTCCTCCGGGTCCCGTCAGCTAAACAATGCCGGCTGGCGGGCCTGCGGGGGAGGGCCTTCTCTGTGGCTGCCCCAGCTCTCTGGAACCAGTTACCTCCTGAGGTCCGGACCACCCCCACCCTATTGGCCTTCCCAAAAGCGGTGAACACCTGGCTTTTCCGTCAGGCCTGGGGCCGTTGATCTCGCTGTTGCGATCTTGTGAGATCGGCCATGAATGGTGTGAATGAGTTTTAATGTTTTAATTTTTAAATGTTTTTATAATATTTTTTTTAAATGCATTGTAAGCCACCCTGAGTCTCCGGAGAAAGGTGGCATATAAATTGAACTAATAAATAAATAAATAAATAAGAACTGCCTGTATAGGGAATCACTTATTTGCTCTTTGTGATTGGAGCTTATGTAAGGCCATAAGTGCCATTATAGTAATTCTTTCACCTCAGTTCTGTTTCTGGATATAATGCTGTGTGATTTCTAAGTCATGGTGTTTCCAAGTGTAAATGGAAACGTCACGTGTAAATCTTCCAGCAGCACTAAAACAAATAATTGTTTGTTTTGCACTTTTTTCCCAGCCAGAGTGTTAGGATTAAAAAATTTGTTAGGTTAAAACAAATATTGTTAGGTTAAATCAAAATTTGATTTTTTAGCTTAATAAATTTGAATAATTCCACATAATTACTGTACAGGTGTCTATTTTTATCCCTGCTGCATACAATATTTACCCTCTATCCACCTTTATTTGGGATAGAAGAAATGGCATTTTTATTTAGTACTTATTCACATTATATGGCTGTTCCTCATGGAAATTCAAACCAGAGTAAATGCTCCCTCTTTCCCTCTCCAATAAATTCATAATAGCCCTATAAAGAGAATTAGAATGAGATACTGTCACATAACTGTAAGAGAAGGGGGATTTGAACCAGTGTCTTCTGGCTTTATGCCAATGCTCCAGCAATGAAGTGGTGAGAAGGATCTAGTGTCAAGGAATGTAGTTTGGCTTGCATAAAAGATGCAATTTTCTATAAAAGAGACCAGTGCCAGAATTAGAGACTTGAGCCAGTGTCATTAAATATCTCTGGGTACCTATTGTGTTTCTCAAGAACAGGTGCTGGTGACAGAGGTAGATGGGAGTAACATTCCGATTCAGCTCAGCTGAATTCTGAAATAACAGAAGTTCTTTCAAGTGATGATAATGAAAGCTGGTGTAAAGACAGGAACAGGGTTTATACACTGCTTTAAAAGTTAATTATTATTGTGGATAAAAAAAGGTGGAAAAAGATACATCAGTTAGCCAATCAGTGATAGTTAGATTTTATTGGAGAAATTTCCTGGTATGTTAAGCAGGTCGCTATCACTAGGTAACTGTCTTACTCTACTTGTAACTCTTACCAGCAAGGTTGTTTGCTGGTCCATGGCCAAAGGCAAGAGTTGAAGCTTTAAAAAAAAAGAAGCATTTTCTGCCCTTTCTGCTTTTCTACATCTTCTCTCTGTTCCTACACCAGCCACTTTTCACTTTCACACTTTGTATTGATTTGTGTTTCTTTGTGTTTCTCTACACAGACGTTTTGGGTATCATAGTAGCTAACTCTTTTTAGAAAAATCATAGTAGTTAATTCAAATAATTTGCTAAGAAAGCACATGATTATGATCAAAGACTTCAAAATACTGTCCAAAGAGGAAGAAAATACTCGCTCAATGGAGTATATTATTACTTACTCCACTGAAGAATTATAAAATTGTGTTGCTGTTGAGCAGTTCTGCTGAAAACCTATAAACCAGGGGTGTCAAACTCACATTATCACATTGTGACATGACATATTGTGACTTCCCCCCCCTAAATTGGGCGTGGGCGTGGCCAGCGGGTGATGCCTGCGGGCCACGAGTTTGACAGCCCTGCTATAGACCATCTTGGCAGACTTGAACGATGGGATCTATCCAACGAAATAAAATTTAATGTAAAGAAAAGAAAGGTTGTACACTTAGGTAGGAAAAACCAAAGATACAAGTACAGATTAGGTGCAAAACCTGGCTCAGAAACAGTAACTGTGAGAGGGACCTTGGAGTCCTTGTGGACTATTACTTAAACATGAGCCAGCAATGTGCAGCAACAGCCAAAAAAGCTAATACAATCCTTGGTTGTATAAGCAGGGACATAAAATCAAACTCACCTGAAGTATTATTATCGCTTTATAAAACCTACCACACCTGGAATACTGCAATCAGTTTTGATCACACAATACAAAAAAAGATGTTGAGACTTTGGAAAAAGTGCAGAGAAGAGCAACTAAGATAATTAAAGGCCTGGAGATTAAAACATATGAAGGATAGTTGCAGCAATTGGATATGGCTTGTCTACAGAAAAGAAGGTCTGGGGCAGTGGTGGTTTGTTCCCGGTTTTGTCCGGTTCTATAGAACCGGTAGTAAAACCGGTGGGAGGCTCCGCCCACTGCCCCAACATCATCAAGGATGATCTGCGCATGCGCAGAAGCGTGCGTGCGTGCTCCCGTTGCGGACCAGTAGTAAAGATAAGTAGAACCCACCCCTGGTCTGGGATGACATGATAGCAATATTACAGTATCCGAGGGGCTGCCACAAAGAAGAGTCAACTTGTTTTCCAAAACACCAGAAGGCAATACAAGAAACAATGGATTGAAACTAATAAAGGAAAGAAGCAACCTGGAATTAAGGAGAATCTTCCTAACAGTGAGAACAAGTAATCAGTGGAACAGCTTGCCTTCAGAAATTATGGGTGGTCCAATACTGGAGGTTTTTAAGAAGATACTGAACAGACACTTGCCTGAAAGGATATAGTCTCTTGCTTAAGCAGGGATTGGAGTAGAAGACTTCCAAGATCCCTTCCAGCTCTATTCTGATTGATCTGTGTTTATCTGGATATCATATCTCATCATTTCCAATGAATGTTATTTACAGTCTTGGGAATCAAATTTACTTCCTTTGCTTAAGAAACTTATATAGCTAGAATGACTTATGATAATTAAAATAAAGACAATAATAGAGGAGTAAGGCTGTTTACTACATTAAAAGTTGTATTTACACTATTGTAGGAGTCTTCAGGTACTTTTAAAACAAAATATTTTGTCCCTGGCAAAAATGTAATTTGCATTTTATCCTTCAAATGCATAGTGGTAGGAGAGATGGTTCAGCATTATTATGGATGGTGAGTAATCTCACATGAACATTCATGTGTAGCAATATTACCATCCTTGGCAACTTGAAAATGTGTGGACTTCAATCCCACAACTCTAGAGCCAGCTGTCTGAGGAATTCTGGGAGTTGAAGTCCATACTTCTTGAAGTTGCTAAGGTTGAGAAACACTGATATATAGTAACATACATAATATCATTTGTGTAGCAATCATAAGTACAATCCTCTATCATTTCTAATCAAAATTGGAAATATTTCCACTTATAAATGTTATAGATTTAGTACATTCTGAAGTAGTTTTGTGCAATAGTGTGTTTACATGTGGATATTTTTAAACTAAAAACCAATAAATTTTATCAAACATTATAGTTATAAAATATACTAAATCAGATTTGGAAGCAGTAAGATGAAAGGTTTTTAAATGTTTGTTTCTTTAGTATTGATTCTAACATTTTAAATAATTCTTTATTCTTGTTTGCACTTGTGGCCCAAAACAAATTTAATAAAATTAAAATGTAAACCTATGCTGCAGTTTGGAACACAGTATAAGCACCTGTTCTCTTTTGTATTATGTCTAAATTAAGTACATTACCTATAAGATTTATGGATTGCAAACTTAAAATGTATTGTTTTAATCTTTGTATTAGTTTTCAAACATCTGAACCTAGAAAACTATAATGAACTTTCACTGAAAACCAATATGATGCTGTGCAAATATTAATTTGCTTCATGGGGACACATTTTTTTTCTCGTAAGGAGAGAGAAAAAAATGTTTTATCAAGATTATACCTTTATGGAGTTCATCTTAGTTCACTTTGAAACGGCATTTTATTTCACTAAGTAGCGGTGTTTTGCTGTATGTTTATTGCTATTTAGAAGGTTCTGGAAAAAAAGTAAGTGGACGAGTGAAAGGAATTAAATGGGAATGTTGATAACCTTTTGATAATTAGTTGAGAAGACAACATAATATGTAACCCCAGTGCACAATGAGTTTAATGTGGCAATCATCCATTATTGATTGAAGTGGTTTTATTGGGCTTCCTAAGCAGTCTTCACACAAGATTATAATTTACAGAAATTGTTGTCTGCCTACAATGATAAAAGTAAGTTGTGGCTTACTCTTGCTTTCTGTCTACTAAAAATAATTATTGGTTAGTATCAAACTTGTACTTTTATGGGAAAAATGAACACAGTGGATAAACTATAACAGAGAGCACTTATCAGGTGCCTAGTGAATATGGCAAAGTGGTAATTACCATAGAAAGACAGATCCTTCAGTGTCCATATAATACTCCATGTGTAGAAAAGGCCAGAAAAGGCGCTCATATTTAGTTTCTGGTCAGCTGCTACCATAAGACTGTTTTCCCCCCTCTTCCTATATCTATATACAGTATTTAACTTTTGATTACCAAATGAAGAACTGTATATTTGCTTCTGTTAAATTTCATTTTGTTATTTTCAGTCCATTTTTCTAATCTATTAAAACAGCATTGAATATTATTCTTACCTGTGTTGATGTACATCATTTTGTAACATTGCCCATAGGATAACTCAAAATGGCAAACCTAGTAAAATTGTGTGAGAGTATCCATTTACTTGGATTAAAATCATGTTTTCTTTCTGCATGCAAAATCACTGTTATACTACAATCACTATAGTTGGGATCCACAATACAATCTTATATTCCATTAGCCTAAACCCCACCAAAGAGTCCATTTGTTTTTGGCATGAAATATTCAGCTGCTATATACTGCTAATATTTAGCAAGATTAATCTGTAACATTCAGCTGCCAATATATATGTTTTAGTCATTTTGAGAAGCTAATTCCCTAAATATACATAAAACACGAGCTGTTCAGACAGCTATATATGCACCCATTCACCGACACAAATGCAAATTTAAACACTATTAAATAGGAGTAGATTATGGACAGCAAAAATTATCTGAGAAAATTCAGGACTGTTATTCAAATGTATTTTTTCAACATTTTAGTACAGAAATATGTCAAACTTCCATTATTGCAGTCTAGATTAGAAACAATTAACCCAAAGAACAAGAATTTAATAGCAAACAAGTTCCCTACATAAATGTAGTCTTCAGTTTATGACCACAATTGAGCCCAAAATTTCTGTAGTTAAGTGAGATATTTGTTAAATAAGCTTTGCCCCAGGTTACGACCTTTCTTGCCATAGTTCTTAAGTGAATCACTTGAGCTGATAAGTTAGTAACCTGGTTGTTAAGTGAATCTGGCTTCTCTATTCACTTTGCTTGTTAAAAGATTGCAAAAGGTGATCATGTGACCCTGGAATAAGCAACGGTTGTAAATATGAACCAGTTGCCAAGCATCTGAATTTTGATCACATGATCATGGGGATGTTGCAAAGGTTGTAAGTGTGAAAACAGTCATAAATCATATTTTTCCGTGCCGTTGTAACTTTGAATGGTCACTAAATGAACTGTTGTAAATTGAGAACCACCTGTTTAGGGCATTTTGTGTGCAAAACTGTTGTCTATTTTCTATTCCTTTCGGGGATGGGGGTGATTGGAAACCTCTCTTTATAAAAAGTTGTAGCAATCTGCATTTGTTCCCTGTTAGCTCTTTGATCAATGTGAGAAATAACAATCACAAAACATTATATCCCCATTTGCTAGGCCCATGCCTTTACCTCAGAATACCATATCCACGCATGGTGTCCACCTGTGCACCTGCAATTGGAATAAGAACCTCCTTAAATTCATATTTATAAGGGATAAATTGTTAGAATTAATAAAGCAGCCAGAATTTGATTCCAGAATACAGTTAATAAGTTATAATTCACAGACAGAAAAAACATTAAATTAGTGATCCCAAATGCTGATTTGAGATCATCTCAATATTTAACTAAGATCTATCAGTTGCAGTATTATTACCGGGGATCATCAACTCTCAGCTTTGTCTGAGCATCTCTAAAGTAACAATGAAACATATTAGTTGATTAATGATGTTCCAGTAAGTTTACAATCAATGGTTTTATAGGTCATTACTAGTTATTGGATTGGTACTTATTCAATTTATTGTAACAACCTAAACTATTGAATAATAACTATGCAACAGTAGATGGGTGGAAAAAAATGGTTAAATTCAAAGCCATCAAAGCCTACCCTCCCACTTGAACTCAACAAATGCAGATAATCCCCTTTAAAGTAATTTAATCTATTGGCCAATTTAATAATCTGTGATATATATAATTCCACAGTAACTAATATTTTGAGAGTGGGAAAATATATTTATCCACATCAAGCATAACTTTATAAATCTCAAGTTGATTTGTAGGTGTTAGATAAATATCATACTTTATTTTTAAATCTGGATTTCATATTGAGTTCTTTGTGAAGTCTGGATCTTTTTTATTTAAAACTATAATTTGTAAACTTTAATTGAAAGGAAGTGCAACTTAATAGTAATAGCACTTAGACTTATATACTGTTTCACAGTGCTTTACAGCTCTCTCTAAGCGGTTTACAGAGTCAGCATATTGCCCCCAACAATCTGGCTCCTCATTTTATCCATCTCAGAAAAATGGAACCTTGAGCCTGGTGAGATTTGAACTACCAAATTGCAGGCAGCCGGCAGTCAGCAGAAGTAGCCTGCAGTACTGCACTCCAACTACTGCGCCACCATGGTTCTAATCTAATATCATATAAAATTTTAAGCCTTTCCAATCATTATCCTTATCCCATCTTTAACACTTTTTAAAAATCCCATTAGTAATATGTGAAAATATTTGCTAAAAAAACTTTGTTTTGTCAGTTTCTGTGTTCTTTATTTTTCTTAATGACCACATGATGTACTTAATTGATTGGGGTGAATTGCTTAAAGATTCCGGCTAAAAAGGTCATAAAATTGAGTGAAACTCAGTTAATGATCACATCATTTAGCGATGGAAGTTCCAGTCCAATTGTGGTTATAGGTCAAGGATTACCTGTATCGGGGTACGGATTTATAGACATTTCCTGGGAAAAATGTATATGTACAGACATCTGAACACAAACTCTAGGTAATGGTATCATTATCCTTGGCTATGCTAAATTAAATTAAGGAAATTTTTGTTTGGAAAGCAAAGTGACTTTTTCAGCTTCTGTTAGGAATGAATAATAATTTTGTTTTTTAAAAAATAAACTTTTGAATCATATGTAAACTATACAGTATGTATTCAGCTGGGTTTGCTAAGTATCGCATTTATGTTTGAAATTCAAGTAGCAAAATAGTGTTTTTATAGCACTTAAGGATACAAAATATATAATAAAATACTTGAAAAGAATAAGCTTATTTTTAAAGAAAGTATGTTGTTACTTTTTAGCAGTTTAGCACGTCCTACATTTGCTATTTATTCAATTTAATAGGCAGGCATACTCAAAGTAAACAGTCCTGAATTATTTTCCCAATAACTTTGCCTTGTTAGAGGCAAGTTCTTACGGGTACATAATTTTCTTTCATATACAAGTTCCACACTATTTGTGTAGTTCTCCGTTCCTCTAAATTAGACTGGTTCAGGAGGATCTTCTTGCTGAATAAATAAATATAGCATGTCATATGTGTGATGAAGAGACATTTATAGAAAGGCAGAAAGTGTAAAGAAGAATAAAGCTGATCTGTAGGTAAAGAAACACTCTACAGCTGAAGCATTCTAATACAGCATAGAGCCATAGACTTATACAATGTTATGAAAAGTTTTGAGTTCTGGAAAAGCAGGGAGACTCTTGGATAATTTTATCTAATAAACCCTTGAAATACTTTCTTTCCACATACCAAAATCAATGTGTGTGCTTTGTTGTTCAAGTATGACAATATTTTTCAGTTCTGCAGACACTTACAAAATAAATACAAATGTAACCTGTTCACTAGCACTATTGTTTCTCAAGTGTCTGGTCTACATATATTTGAAAAGAACAACAAAGTATGATTGCTCAGGGGAGGCCTAGTCATCTAATGCTCTCTAATTGAAATGTTTACCTTTATATAAGTACTTGAAAATAGTAATTACACCTTGTATTTTAAATCAGACTGAGACTGTGATTAAAGTGTATAAGGCTAAAATACAAAACATGCCCAATAGGGATTAGATTGGAATCCAATGCATGCTTTCTAGGGACCAAACCACTTGAACTTAGTTATCCTCTCCCTGAACTCGTGTCTATTTCCTGCTTTAAACTTGCTAGAAAAAACAATGGAGTACAAATTGAATGAGCAACTGATTTATACTTGCTTGCTTACTATAACAAAAAAAATTAAGATAAGTAATATATTACTCTTCATTCTATTTTAAGGTGGATATAATTTTAAAGTATAACACTTTGACCATGTACAGTATAGTGATCATTTCTCAAGAATATAAAAACCGAAACACATCATGATTGAAAGTATCAATGTATTAGTTGTTCCTCTGCTCACACACAACTTTGGTTAATTATCACATCACTGAGAATCAGGTTTTTGTTTACTATTTTGATGTCTTGATGACATATGCATTTTGTTAAAACTTCATTTCTTGACAAGTGAAAGATAATGTGGCTGCATCCCACTTACTAAGGAAAAGCGAAATCCTTTTATTTATAGAGTAAAATAAAAGCACAGAATAAAATGCACACGTTCTGAATATAGGAAAGATTTGTTTCTTTTATAATAAATTCTTAAGTCAGCCTCTAAACAAAATTACATTGTCTAAAGAACAATTACAATCATGTGGTCAAAGTGGTTTTCAAGGATATATAGGAAGTTGTAATTGGGAACTGACCAGAGAGTAATTGCATATATGCTGTGATAGAATGCATGCCCAGGTTGTAAATAAGAGTTGTATGTTTGTGTTCTGTGCTTTCTTAGATAGCTTAGTAGAGGTTTTAGCTGAAACTGTCAGGTTAAATAGAGAAAGCAAAGGCATTTCTCAAAATGAAATAATCCTCCTGAGGCAGATAGATCAGAAGAGCTTCTATTGTTTCCCTGGGATTGTGAAAAAAAAAACAAAACCCACCAGAGATCTCACACCTGTGCCAGCTATTATCTATGTAGGTGGACAGTAACTAGTGCAGTGGGTCAGAACGTGGCAGCTGATCATGCTGGTATTAGTGGGGCGGGGTGCTGTCTAGATGCCTTGCAGCACTTTTATCTGCCCTCATGGCTTGGATTTCAGCATCAGGTCTTAGTTTCATGCCTGCAATAAATTCAGTTCAACAGGATGGAGGCGGGGTGTATAATATGAAGAGCCATCTTGGCTCAGTGTCTGTGGCATTATTATAATGTAAAGTATCCATAAAAAATGAATAATACAATAGCATGAACTTCTAAAATCACAGCTTGGGGAGGAGGCCTTTGTTTCCCCCCTTCCCCCTTTTTTGCTTTGCCTTGCCTCTCACCTTGCCTCTCCCTCTCCCTCTCCCTCTCCCTCTCCCTCTCCTCCTTTCCTTTCCTTTCCTTTCCTTTCCTTTCCTTTCCTTTCCTTTCCTTTCCTTTCCTTTCCTTTCCTTTCCTTTCCTTCCTTTCCTTCTCCCTCTCCCTCTCCCTCTTCCTATACCTCTCCCTCTCCCTCTCACCTCCCTCTCCCTTTCTTTCCCTTCATAGGGTTGTTAGCTACATGAACATTTTATTAAAGCACTGGGTGGTTGATAGACAAGCCCATATTTGGCCTCCAAGCATTACTTACATCCCAGTGCTATGAATGGTGAAATTGTATAGCAGGGATTGAGGAAAAACTATAGGTGGCAGCAGGTGTTCCATTACTCACTGTCTGATAAGCCTATTCTTGAGCCTCTTTTCCCTGTGGCCCAGGACAAAGCAACAAACTCTGCCAGTAGACTCTGCTATGGAATATATTTTGGGCATTAGAATAATGCTGTGGCAATTTTTGAGTAACTTGTTGAGAATGTGTGTTAAGACATGTTGCTTTAAAATTTATACTGTAATTGCATGCATAGCATTATTTTAAGGCACAAAGACAAACAAACAAAAATATATTCCCTAATGCATTGTTGCAATTGTTTCCATTCTTTACTTAGGTTTAGGGTTTTGTGGTTTTGTTTCATTGAGATCCATGAATACTGTTATCAACACAATGAAGGGAAGATTGGAATTATGTTAACAATCTTATCATAATTAGTATTTGCTCCTGTGGTCAAAATGTAGGTCCAAGTGTGATCTAGTTCAGTGTTTCTCAGCCTTGGCAATTTTAAGATGCTTGGACTTTTGCTCTCAGAATTTCCCAGGCAGCATGTTAAACCCACATCATAAAGTTGCTAATGTTAAGTCCGGACACAAAAAGAGAGGCAGGACGATTGTAGTGAAGTAAAACAACCGTTTATTGCAGGCAACAGGGAACAACAACAAACTAACTAGGAACTGAGAACTGCCCAAGGCTGCAGCTCCTTTTACCGGGAGCTGTCCAGCCTGTCAGCCAGTGACACTTGTTCATTTTCCTGCTGGTGGGAAAATTAACCAATGAGTGAAGGCTGATGTAAGACTCACTCCTACTTGCATATTCAATAGCTAATGTTAAAGAATACAGATTTAGCTAAATCAGAATAAGGGGCAATGTATATTTCAGTAGAATCTGATTCATGATATTATATAGGCATTTCATTTAAGCTTACTTTTTGAAACTTACTGTATCTACTGTAGGTGCATCAGCTTCAACTCAG
Organism: Pantherophis guttatus; assembly: GCF_059756535.1. Taxonomy (NCBI): domain Eukaryota; kingdom Metazoa; phylum Chordata; class Lepidosauria; order Squamata; family Colubridae; genus Pantherophis; species Pantherophis guttatus. The sequence continues at coordinate 24,477,251 of NC_142070.1, read as the reverse complement.
TTATCCTCTAGCTATTCTGTCAGTAAACAATCTCTTTAAATCTCTAAATGTCTGAAAAGTTGTGGCTTATAATTTTTTTCTTAAATACTAATATTTGGGGAAGGTGTTCCTAAGTGATGATATCACAATAATACTGATATCTTATTTCTTTCATTCTACATTATTCATTTTAGTATCTTAATGATAGCTCTTAAAACTTTTTACATTTCACATATCTGTTTTACCTTCTTACTTTCTTAATTTAATTGGTATCTTTTAATTTTAGATTTGTATGCAATATTTGTCAGAGTAAACCAGAACTGTAACTAGACCAAGTTGTCCTATTGATTACCAAAGAAAAGAGGATGCTTTTGAACAATTTTTGTAGTTTGGGATGAACAGATAATTTAGTTTCACTTTTTAAACGATGAAGGTATAATATGTCTAAAGAAGTGTGAGTTTAAAGTTTATTTTATGTACCAGATGCAGACTGTTTGTTTCTTCAAGTAAAAGCTTGATACACATTGTAAAGTACATGCTGTGCAGCTAGAATAGGTTGCTAGTTCTAATTAGGACCCAGGACTCACCTTCATTCTTTAGGAGCTTGTGAAATAGCTTCATTAATCACCTGCTGGTGCTGCAATAGAAAATCAGTAGTAAGCAGTTGTTGCAATAGATAGTACTGATGAAATCTTTTGATAGCATGTGTTGGTTCGCTTCTCCAGAATAACAAAACAATTTTATATAGTTAATAGCAGAGCTGAAGAAGAAATAAATACATGATTTGCATAGCCTCATCTATAGTAAACAATTTTGTGTTAGCTAGAAATAAATGTTTTAAGAAATATTAGCAGAATCAAGAAATCTGCTGAAATTAATAGAAATATGGGGATTTCTGGAGCGGTTGACATATCATGCTAAGCTTTTAAATGGTTGTTTTGATTTTTGTGTGTTATAAATCATGGCATATTGAATATAAATTATGATAAAAGAAACTTTAGCTCAAACAATGTGTAAATCCACTATTGATATAGAAGAGGACATGTAAAGTCAAATCATCATATATCATAGGAGGTTATCCTATCAAATATTTCTAATTCAAGGGCTTCTGTTCTGGAGGCTGCAAAATTCTGAGAGATCACTAGATGGCAACAAACAATAGCAAAAGCTCACATTCTTTGCTGCCACCTAGTGGTTGATTGGATTTTTGTAGCTCTGGTATAGCAGATCTACCATATTTAATCAAGCCTGCTTTTTTAAGGATTTGCCTAGGGTGGCTCCAATCAGCAAGAAAATCATAAAATATTTTACTTTTCTTTATATCTATAAATGAGGCAGCCTAAAACTCAAATGCTTTGCCATTGGATGGAGTTGCTTTCATAGCTAATAGTTCAGTCTCAATCAGCATTTTTTTCAGAAGAGAAGACACAGCTTGGAGCTCATGAACCAGGGCAAACAGTAATGAGAATTTTGTGAGGTTCTGAGCTTGTGAATTTTCAGCCTAAAAATATATCTCAACTACTCAAAGGTGCTTTTTTTTCAAAAGGCAACTGGACTGGTTTCCCTCCCCCCCGCCAAGAAGCTCCATCAATTCTGGCAGGATGGTGAGGACAATGGACCCTCAAGTGGCCTCAAGAGCTCTCAGAGAGAGTGCTAATGAACTGCAAAGAAATACAATCCTTCTAACACCCACACCCCATCCTGTCAGAACAATTCTTTTATCATTCCCCACCCCCCCTGCCAAAACTGATAAAGCTTCTGGGATAGGAAGAGAAAGATCTTCCTCTTTAAGGAAAAAATGGTCCAGTTGCCTTTTGAAAAAAAGCACCTTTGAGACAACTATGACCTGGATGTCTGAGAATCTCCACAGACATATATCTCAACTATCTACAGTTATTAAACAAATCATCAAGTATCTGTTAACTCAAAGTGGTTAAAGAAAGTTGAAATGCTGGAATGTGAATATATAAAAGCTCCATTTTTTTTGTTCTTCAGTAAGCAATTAGCTGTTATTCTAATTTGTCATTATTGATTTTAAAATATTACAAATTAGCTAAGTAATACCTTGGAGTCTTCAGCCAAGGTTAACTGACAGCTGAACTAAAGGTTATATGTTTGGGATATCTGTGATTTACTGAAGAGTTGATATCTGTCAAGAATTATCTCTTCACTCAAGTGGTTCTTAAATTTATTTATTTATTTTATTTATTTATAATTTAATTTCTATACCCCCCTTCTCCTGAAGGACTCGGGGCAGTGTACAGCCAATTAAAAACACAGAATACAAACAACAGTTTTAAAAATAGTTAAAAGTATTAGACAATTTCGGCCCGAGTTTAAAACCCAAAATTTAAAACACCCAATTTTAAATCATTTACATAGATAGCCCTGCCTGGCGGAACAGCAGGGTCTTAAGGGCACAGCGAAACACATGGAGGTCGGAGATCTTGCGTATTTCCGGGGGCAGTTCGTTCCACAGGGCAGGAGCTCCCACAGAGAAGGCCCTTCCCCTGGGTGTCGCCAGCCGACATAACTTGGCCGAAGGCACCCTGAGGAGTCCCTCTCTGTGGGAGCGAATTGGCTGGTGGGAGGCTACTGGTGGCAGAAGTCGGTCTCAAAGGTACCCGGGTCCTAAGCCATGGAGCGCTTTAAAGGTGGTAACCAACACCTTGAATCGCACCCGGAAGACCACTGGGAGCCAGTGCAGCTCGTACAGGAGAGGTGTCACGTGGGCGCAATGAGTCACGCCCATAACCATAAAATGCTGAATTAGAGGTGTTAAGATAGCTAGAGAGGGTGTGTAGATGAGATCTTCTGTAATGTGATACCTTTGTGATATCTTCTGGAAAGTGACACCTTTTCCCAGTGGTGAAATCCATTGTTTTTTACTACCGGTTCTGTGAGTGTGGCTTGGAGGGCATGGCAGGAGAAGGATACTGCAAAATCTCCATTCCCACCCCACTCCAGGGGAAGGATACTGCAAAATCCCCACTCCTGGGGGTAGGATATTGTAAAATCTCCATTCCCTCCCCACTCTGGGGCCAGCCAGAGGTGGTATTTGCCAGTTCTCTGAACTACTCAAAATTTCCACTACCGGTTCTCTGAACTGCTCAAAATTTCCGCTACTGGTAAGATAAGTAGAAAAATGCAAGCATCCTTTTTAGTAGTGTCCAGCAACCTGTAAAAGTTAGGGAGACTTTCTCCAAAAAATGTAAAGCTTCTTCTAATGAGAACAAAAAGGAGCATAAACTATGGGTTAAAAAAACGAAACACCAATAAATGAGGAATACAAAAGAAAAGGGAAAAAAAAGATTTTTCTTTAAATATATTTGAAGAAAAAAGAAAGGCATGGAATTACTTGGGCTATTGGACAAAAATGAGCACAAGGATTCCTCAAGGAGAATATGGATAATGAATGGAGAAATGATTAGCATCTGTTTCTACTATAGAACATGAGGACAAATACTTCTCTCTATTCCAGAGAGGGAACAGGAACAAGTAAGGCAAAATGATGTAAGAAGAGAAAGTGTTCTAGGACATCTTAGAAGCCTACACTGTAACAAATCATTGGTCATGATGGCATCCATCCAAGAATTCTGAACAAATATGAAATTTGACCTCTTAGTAAAAATAAGCACCTTGTCAGTGAAATCTGGCTCACTGCCAGACAACTGAAAGGTAGTTACTATGACACTGATCTTTGAAAAGGAACAAGGGTTGATTATGAAATTATAGGCCGATCAGTATAATGTCTGCTGTACATAAATTGGTAGAAAATGTAGTCAAAGAAAAACAATTAAACAGAACAATCTCTGGTAAATATTAATCAGTATGGATTCCACAAAAATAAATCCTGCTTTATTAATGTTTTAAAATTGTTTAAGAGAGTCATCATACATATTTCTAGATGGAACCTGTCAACATCTGTATGCTGTAACTGAATTGACATTGCTCCTCATCACAAGTTCTCAAGGAATTAGCTTTGGACTAAAAGGACCTGGCCTTTGGATTCCTAACGGGTTAAAAAACAGAAAGCAGAATAAATGGGAAGGGATGTGAGAATGGGTGTCAAACCCTTTGTAGCTCCTTGCTACCAAAAAGGTTAAATTCCAACAGTCTTGTGAAGCAGATTTACTAAAAGGAAGAAAAAAAAAGTGGTTAAGTTACAGAACATTGTTAACTAGGGATGTGTACAAATTACCCAGGTTCAAGAATTTTTTTCCTGATCGAATCTAGTAATCTAAAGCCTAACAATTCTCCTCCATACTTTTAGGATAGCGCAAGGAAGATTGATTGATTGATTGATTGAATATCCCACCTTTAAAGAAAGCTCAAGCAGCATATGTAGTGCTCAAGGGTGAAATGCTTGGACCAGATCGCCTGATCCGGTAGCGATGGCGGCCGGTGGTTCGGAGAACCGGTAGCAAAAATCCGAGCCCCCCCCCATGCCCAGCTGAACTGTGCAATCATCAGAGGCTTTTTTTATTTTTAAAAGCATTTTTTCTACAACCTCTTCAGCCGAAGAGGTTGTAGAAAAAATGTTTTTAAAAGAAAGAAAAGCCTCTGACAATCAGACAACTCAGCTGGGATTGTCAGAGGCTTTTAAAAGCATTTTTTAGAAGATTTGTAGAAAAAATGCTTTTAAAAGGCTCTGATGATCCCAGCTAATTTGCCTGATTGTCAGAAGCTTTTAAAAGCATTTTTTTACAACCTCTTCGGCCGAAGACGTTGTAGAAAAAATGGTTTTAAAAGTTTTTTTAAAAAAAAGTTGGCCACGCCCTTTCAGTCACATTACCCCTCACCAAGCCACGCCCACAGAACCGGTAGTAACAAATTTTACATTTCACTGGTAGTGCTCCTTCCTCCCCCCCCCCAATTCTGCATGGCTGAAACAGCATGATGGACCCATAGTCACACAGGGATCTTGCATGGCTGAAGATGAACAAAAACTATAGTTCCTTCATTCCTTGTCCAATATCTTAACCACAGTGATGTTAATGATTTTAATCTTTTTTTAAATTAAAATTATACCTATATTAAATAATGTTGAAATTACTTTTTAACAGTATTTCAGCAGGCACAATATAGATATATTTCATATCTCTAAGTAGTGCAGATAAGAATACAAAAAAAATTTCTCTGATATTGTATGATGATTTTTTTTTTTTTGTTATAAAATCTTAGCAGTATACAGAGCATTAGGAAAATCTGTGGAATGCTGACATTATATAGTGGGCACATTCACTAAATGGCTGTCATAGATAATTTATAGTGGTGGACACATTGATGCTGATAAATGTGTGTATTAAGTTATGCTTGTGTTTTGTGGATGTGAATGTTATTTTTAAAAAGGAATAGAAAGCTGTTTTGCTGAAAATCAAACCTTCAGCCTCTACATCTGTATTTGTTGGCACAAATACATTTGAGGTCCACATACATGTAAAATGCTCAAAAGATGTCCCTTGTTCATAGCAACCACAACTTTGTTTAATGGCATTGAATGAAATCTTCAGTTACATGGGTCTTTTCTGATACAACATTTTGTGCTTCTAAATTTTTAAAAGTTTCTTCTGAATTCTTGTAATAGGGAATTCTTGTATTAAAATAGTTTGGATTTTCAGGAGAAATGCTACTAGTGTTTCACAAACTTAAATAGATATCATTACAGAAGCATTTCAGTGGAGGCAGATATCTTCTGCTGATATGAAAAATAAAGAGGGAAAGTGAATGGCTTTTATTAACGTTTATTGATGCCTTTAGATAATTTTTGGTTAGGTATTTTTATACTGAAGTGATCACTGGCATTTGAAAATAGTGTTGGATTAATCTGATTTGATGCATAAAATTATCAAAAAAATTATCCTGTAGTAAATCATACTAGTTTATATGAATACTTGATATTCTATATTATTGAATGCTTTCTCCATTCCGTTCTACTTTTCCTTTTCCTGTCCTTTATAACCACCAAGTCAGTATCATATAACGTCATGGGTGGTTCTATTTACTTTCCTACAGTTAAATTATTTTATACAAATTGTCAGCCACTTACTAGCTTACTAATAATATTTTTATTAGAATAATGACACTGAATTCCTTCACAAGGCAATCTATTCCTAACATCAAAAACATTTCATTCACGGCTGGGTGGGTGGGTGTGGGGCTACATTTTACATTGGGGTATATGTTTGGGTGTTATCACAAAATGGCTCTTGTGTTCAGACAGGCCGAGCCTTTCACTTATTGACTGTCATGTGTTACAAAGTACTATTTTAGACAAAAACATTAGAAGAATACTACTTTCCTCTTCTTCCCAAATATTCCTTAATTGCCAGTGCAGGGGTTTTTTATGCTTTTTCGCAGCAGGGTAGACATACTTGCAAGAAAAGCATTGGGCTGCAAATATTCAACATGTTTTTATTTTCTGATAAAATGTATGGGACGTAGTTGATCCTCAGAGGCATCTCAGAAAAAGATACTCCCAGAGAGCTGGTGAGATTGTAAATGCAATGTACATTAAATAGAGTGAATTGCACATTCCTTTGTCTCATTCCCACTTTAGTTCTATTTTTATTATAAAATGAATGAATCTATAGCTCTACATATCTATATAATTTATCTATATAAATTCCTTCTCAGCCTGATGGGTGTATGTATCTGACTCAATCTTGGGTCCTCTACCAGATGCCTGGGAGTTTAAAGGTTTTATACAGTATCTTAGCTGTTTCCTAGTGCTGCACTCTTTTGGACAGAGATGTTGTTCTTGAAATCTGTTGAAGCCACTCTCCCAGCGTAGGATTTACAACCCGAAGTACTTCTACCACCACTGATAGAAGTATTCGGAATGCTTTTACATTCCAAAGTTTCTCCTTCAGGTCCCGGTACTTCCAGCTTCTTATACTCCTTCCTGATCTTGCTATCACTTGACACCACTATATCTAACACCACTGCTGTCTTCTCCTCCTTGGCTACTACCATGATGCTTGCTTGGTTGATTGCCTGCCTGTCTGCCTGGATGTGGAAGACCCACAGAATCTTAGTCTGTTTATCTCCACTACTTTCTGTGAAATCTCCCATCTTGTCTTGGGAGCCAGCAACTTGATTTGCCACTCAGGGTATCCTGTTCCTACCTGCATCTTACACTCTGTCTCTAAATGTTGGACTGTCCCTGAATACTCTCTGCACAGTCTGCACTTCATGTCCTGTCTAGTATGGTATATTCTTTCTTCTGGGATTCTGGTGCTTGGTGCCTGTTCTTGTGCTGCTATAATCTGTGCCTCACTGTTTTTTAGTCCAAGCTTTTCCAGCCACTGGTAGAATTTCTCAATATCTGTGGCTTCATTTATCTATACATCCCATCATCCCAAGATACATGCAGGATCTTGTCTTGCCTTCATTCCTTTGTTTGTTCTTTCACCCATGTATACTGTTGCCTCAAACATTCTCTTATAATCTCATCCTTTGATCATAATCATAATCATAAGTTTATTTGTCAAGCATATATAAGATAACAGGTAAAAGTATAAACATAATTTGAATACATGAAAAGAGTAAGTAAAAAGGAATATTAGGACAGGGACGGTAGGCATGCTGGTGCACTTATGCACGCCCCTTACAAAGCATATTACAAAGCCCTTTACAAAGCATCCAGCTGATGTACAGCTGGATGCTTTTCCTTATCCTTTGATGGTACTTGGATGTTGGTATCCTCCTTGCTTCCTCATCCAGGTTCCCATGTGACTGTGGGATACCAAAATAACTATATAGCTATTGTGTAGCTGGTCTGTATGTCTACTTTGTCCTCTGATGGTATCTCCACCCCATCAGTTTTAACTTCCTTCCCTTTTTTAACTATCATTTGAAGCCAGTTCTCCAGTCCAAGTGATACACAATGTCCTCACTGTAGATCCATGTTAGGTAGATAAGGAAGTTGATATCTGACCCAACCTTAGTATGGATATCATCCATGCACAGGGTAGTTCCACACAAACGTTGGGATGGCATGTGGAACTCATGGTAGGAAAGTTGTATTCATACTGGTAGACTTAGAAGGGTGTAGGGTCACATTGAAATAAACACCTAAGGTGCACCTAAGGGGAGAAGAGGTGTGAAGTGAGGGAATCTACAATGCAGTCTTAATAAAAAGCAGATGAACAAGCTGTGATAGAGAAGTGAAGCAGGTTTAATTGTGGCTATATTATAGCTATCCTTTCCTTCTCACTTTTATTATGTGTTCCTTTTAATCACTGCTTCATTCTTAAACTTTGCTATAGTTTATTACCAAGATTGTCTAGATGTATTCGAAATTAATTAAATGCATGGCAGCATTTCTGTATCTTTTTTTTGCTAACAAATGGAATGTTTTTCTAAGCCTATTTGCTTTAGGAGCAAAAGCTATCTTGAACAGGAAAAACAGTTTCTCTTCTAAGCCAAACAACTTCAATTTGCATTAGTAGTTTTTCCTAACAGTACGCCTAAGGCAAATTGGACCTACTATGTCCCCCCCTTTTTTTGCATTGATTTATTTTGACTCACTAATGCAGTTCCAAATTCCCTTTTATTACATTAAATATATATTACACTTATGCAACTTGTTGATGACAGGCTTTGGGACACTCCTTAGTACCTTACATATTTGTTTCTCACAAAGCCATATCAATTAATAAATACCTTGTCTGTATATGTGGGTGTGCATGTTTAAAAGTCTGGTACAATTCTGCAGCTGTTACTAAACTCTTCTACAAATGATATACACATTATGAACAGGGGAATACTTGTATAAAACTTTGAAAGCCATCTGCCTGGCTGGGCTTTGGTAGTCTTTTATGTATAAATGGGTGGCCTGCATATGTACTTTGGTTGAGATTATTCTAGTGCCTGCATGCCTGACACCAAGTGCCATATTTAATATTAAAGTATTGGATTTCACAGTCAATGAAATAAGAAACTCCTCAGTTCGGTGGCCACTTTACATTGTTACTGGCATCACAAAGGTCTTGTCAATCTTAGCTTAAAAATAAAGTGGAATATCAAATTTACTGCAAGAGAGTTCCTTTAAGCTTTCCCAGTCAAGGATTAAAAGGATATTAATTAATACATACTAACCTCACAGAATAAAGTGGTATAATTTTGGCTTTGGATCACTTTCTTTCTGAAATCTAGCAGGCCATTCTCCTCCTCCTCAATATGCAGATATGTTTCTATCTACCACTCAAAACAAAAGTACAGTATATGAAGAAACCATTTTATATACTATTGGATCCAGGTATATTGTTGCTAGATTTTTTATGTCTTACTAATAGTACCATCTCTGAGTCAAAGATGACTATGAAAACCTAATGGACATATTCACATAGATTTCTTGGTAACAGAATGAAAATGATTTGGTGTTGCCTTCTCCCAGAATGTTTTCTATTTTCTAAACTAGCTTGCACTTCTGATATTTATCATGATTTTTCTTTTAAGTACTAACCAAGATTGCTTAGTCAAGGTTTGCTAGATACTGCTATAATGTATACCGTGTTTTCCCAAACATACAATCTACCCTGAAAGTAAGTCCTAGCTTGATTGCCCAATACAAGCCTAGCCCCAAAATAAGCCCTAATTAAGACCCCATCCACTCCAGGCTGCATGGGTAAAAATTAAACTAGGGTGAGGATGGGGAGTGGAGCTGGCCTACTACTTACCTTCAGACAGTTGCAGCCAGGCCTCACACACCCCGACACCTGCCTTGCTGGCCCATTTCTTCTGCAGCCGGCAAGTCTTACCGGCTGCA